>NC_081769.1:28739285-28964285 GCF_963082965.1 Carassius carassius | reverse complement strand
ATCAATACAATATACTGGACTGTCCATTGTATAAGGGCAGACCTGTCACATAAAATAATGCAGTTTCTGTAATTTCAGCTGATGATAGTGTTTTTTTTGTCATTGTGTTATGATTGACTAAATGTTCCTGTTGGAAGAGAACATGTGTTAGTGTTTTGAATAATTATTTGATTTTGAAACATGTTTGCAGTGTTTTGGTAGACATAGTGTATTGTGTTAGTGTATTATTGTATTTTGAAAATTAGATTTGGAGTTTAGTTTACAATGTGTGATTTTGAGCATGAAATTAACCGTTTTGCCAATTGTGTGTTTTAGGTGTGTTGGTGTGTTAAGAGTTTAGGAAATTTGTTAAATGTATTGAAAAATCTGTCATAGCGATTGTAAAAAACTGTAAATCCAATATAATCTCTTAATGTTAGTTTCTGTGACATGTCAATTATAACAGAATTTCAAACTCAAATTTAAGGTTATACAAACAATGAAAAAATGTTTTTACAGTTGTGAACTTGTGCACTTATAAGGAATGTGTATGAGGTAACACAAATGAATGCTGAAAATATGGAGCCGTCACAATGTTTTAAGAGTGTGTATTTATCCAGAAAGTAAGGAGCTTGACAAATTCTCGGTTGGAAAAAAGCAACTGATTTCTTCAACAGGCTAGAAATAGCTTCTTAATTACCTAATAGTTCACTGAAGGTGCAGAAGGACATGGATTGTAGCTTGGTGGAGGACTTGCATCATAGTTCGGTGGAGGTACTGAAGGACTTTGATCATAGTTTGGTGGAGGTACTGAAGGACTTTGATCATAGTTTGGTGGAGGTACTGAAGGACTTTGATCATAGTTTGGTGGAGGTACTGAAGGACTTTGATCATAGTTTGGTGGAGGTACTGAAGCACTTTGATCATAGTTTGGTGGAGGTACTGAAGGACTTTGATCATAGATTGGTGGAGGTACTGAAGGACTTTGATCATAGATTGGGGGAGGTGCAGAAGGACTTGGATGGTCGTTTGGTGGCTGTGCTGAAGAACTTGGGTTGTAGTTTGCTGGATGGTAATTTGGTGGAGGTGCAAGAGGACTTGGAAGGTATTTTGGTTGATGCTCTAAAGGACTCAGATCAGGTGCAAAAGGGCCCGGTTGCACAATATTGTTGTCAGTCATATAAGGCACATCTCGGATTATGTAACTGACTGCAACATGTCTTGACTTAAAAAGAGACAGAGAACACAACAATAATAGGACATCATTATTGTGTTGCATTCATTATTGCATGTAAATTTAAAGGGGATGTATAGTGACACCTAGTGCCAGTTAATTAACCAAATCAGAATGGATAGGCAAATTAGGTAGCTTCTGTCAAAAATGCAGTAACATAATCATAAAGATGAGAAATAAAAATGGCCTCTTTCTGTGTGAATGAAAGTGGTAATATGTTTCCACATTTCCACATTTAGAAATAAATTATAAAAAAATTGATTGTGGCTAACTAGTTATAATTCGTTTTGAAATAAACAACCTCTTATTTAATTGTTGGTTGAATCAGTGGCTTCTTAAGAGTATAAAACAATCATTAAATGTCACTGTTTTTATGGATTTTGGGAGTTTTTGTAAGCTAATTTGAATACAGTTTTTTACAGACGCTAGGACACATTTCCCAATACTTATGTCACTTTTGCAAAACTCTTCACACAGTGAGCACAACAGAAGTCTATTTGGGCTAAACTGAGGATCGATTATCATTGCTTTGGCACAAAATGCATTCAATGACTACATCTCTCAAATTTCATGAATTATTTGCTCACTCAGACACAACAACTGCCAAAACTCTTTGTACGTACAAGTCAATTTGCACATGCTTACATACTGTTTTCAAAACTGTTAAACTTATGTTCAAAACAATAACATAATACAAAACTGAATAAGACAGCGATTTGCTACATTTCTACAGTCATATTTGAATGAAATATATTTTAAATCTTAAAATTAAATGCTATAATAACAATTGGACAATTAGTAGATTAGCATTACTATTGTATCTGTATCAGTGGATGGTGTGTATACAATTTCTTCTATTTTGGAATTACTCAGTGCAAAAAAATAAAAATAAATAAACAACATAAAATATTGACGGATTCTGCATCATGTCTGATTCATTCAAGTAACATATATTGCAGTGAATTATAAACAGAGATGTGTCCTTGTTTTACACAAGAAAACATTGTATAATGCTACATGTTGTTAGTGTTTTTTAGGTCATTGTTTTGTGGTAGACAAAGTGTGTTTGTCGGCTGTCAACCTTTGCTAGTGTTCTGGAAGAATGAGTTGATTTGAGACCTGAATAAAGTGTTTTGGTAGTTGTAGTGCATTTTGAATGTGAAATTAACTGCTTTGCCAAGTTGAAAGTTGGTTAGGAGAACTGTGTGAAGAGTTTTGCAAAAGTGACCTAAGTATTGAGAAATGTGTCCTAGCGCCTGTAAAAAAAACTGTAATTGAAAAATATCTTTCAAAAGAAGAGCTAAGGCAGACTTTGCTTTATCCCATGTCATAAGAAGGCTTATAACATGTTATATTAGAATAATATATAATTATAATATAATATATAGCATGAACATGTGTACCACATTTATTTATTTATTTAGAGTGAAAGAGCCAGTCCTTATTTTTTTTTCTCATTATGTGTTCCATAAAGAAAAATATGGGTTTGCAATGGCATGAGGCTTAGTGAATAATGACAAAAGTATATATATAGAGATTTTTTTTTTTTTTTAAGTTTTAAGTAAGATCTTTGAACTGAATCTTTTTACCTTCATCCTGCAGCAATCACAGGAAGACGATGCAACTATAACAGAGATGATGAAGACCAGAGCATCACAGAAAACCAAGAGAATTAGAGTCACACCCTGAGTGAGTACACAGTCATTAGACATTATAACCTAAAAACACATTTTATTATTAGTTATAAATATATGATATGTTTTAATTTAGTAAGAATGAAGGCAGGACATACAGACACTTACATCACTGTCAAGACAGTGAAATGGGATGGAGATAGCAGCTGCTATGGCATTGAAACAGTTTAGAAATTGTGAGAATCTGACCTGAAATGGGAACAATGGGGAAATTTTAATACATTATAATCTAATAAAATGTTAAATAATGTTTATTAGATATGAGGACCCACCCAACATGTGTTACGTGTACATGCAGCTGACACCGTCACAGATCCGGTAAAAATTGACTGCAGTGCAGATAATGAATATTATTCAGCATATTTTCAATGCACAATGCTGTTATGATGTTGACATTAATTACTTACAATTAAACATGACCAGAGGAGATATAAAAATCCTGTCCAGATTGCTAAGATTAACATCGTTATACCTATTGATATTTCCAAAACCTGTAAGACATAAAACAAGACAGCATCTGTTTCCTCATTCCCCTCAAAAAAAAAAAACATTACTTCAAGTGTGTCAGTTTTTACCCCCAGAATCTTTGGCCTGATCTTCAGGAATTTAGACACCACACGTTGGTCAAAAGGTGACACTGACTGCTGCAGAAAGCTGGTAATATCATCACGTCTAGGCATCTTTAAATGCACTGAAAGAAATATGTGTTGGTACTTGGAAACTTTTTTTGGTACTTGGAACTTTTTTAGTTACAAACTGTAAACTGTAAAAAACTGATACTCATGTACTCCGTTATCAGTTCCAATTTTTGAACCCTGTACAGAAGTTAAAAGCATGCTTTTCTTTTTACTATCAACCAAAAAGAAGAGGAACCAACATTGTCACAGCTGAAAATCAGGTTTTACTGGAAGAGTAGTTTAGACAAAATATGACAAGGTAAGCAAACAGTGCTGGCAGTCACAGCGGATTTAGAGTTTGAGGGTTTTTTTTCTTTTAAGGAGAAGTCAAAATTTTCTGGTGATCCAAACCAAATTCAGAATAATGTACACTTGACCCTGCCTGTCACAACATATAAGATCTTCATGAACTTATAAAACAAGAAAAACAACACATTATATTTTTGCAATAACCACACTAAGTACACAATGAACAGATAAGGATTTATACAGGATAGTTAGCAAACATTTAGTTCTAACTGCTTGTTCCAGCTTTTACCTAACCCACAAACACAGACAGCTTAGCAGAATACTTACACTAAGTAATATTTTTTCAGCTCCCAAATTAAAATCCATGTAGAATGTGAAGATATGGTACTTATGAATAATTATACAGGCTATGTGTCAGGAGTCATTTTCTTTTTGTTTTTCCTAGTAAGAAGTCTTTTAGCTCAGACTGAAAGACTCCGCCTCCACAAAATATGAAGAGAATTGTTTTTAAACGTCACACTGTTTTAAGATGCAAACTTTGCATTATACTTATTATACATAATACTTGTTGATCTTAAGGCTTTTAGAGTCAATAGTAAACTTAAAGGATTTTAAAAGCATTATTTGTTTATTATTTGTTATTAGTATGGCACCAGAAAGCAATCATCAAGTCTATCCTTCACACCCTGCTGTGTCAGCATGGCCGAGTGGTTGAGGTGTCAGACTCAACTGACCTCTGAAAGGAGGTCATGGGTTTGAATCCCACTTCTGACATTATGTTTTTGTAGTGACAGGACTAGACATACCAGCTTTAGTTTAGAATGTAAGTAAACGATAAGGCCACTTTAACATCAGGATGTGTAAGACCAATGTGGAAAATATCTCAGATAGTCCTGTTCCAGTCTGGTGAGGAGTATATTGTGGTCACAGGTATCAAATGCAGCACTGAGATCAATACAAATGCTAGCATCAGAATTTAAGTGAATATTATATTAATCAGTGATGTCTCTGTGCTGTAATTTATTTGGAAACCAGATCAGAAGTTGTCTAAATAGTCATTTGAGTCAATTGAAAACCTAATACATTGTTCATTTTGATTGGTCTATAGAAGTTCAAAACTGAGTTATTGAGGTTGCTTTTCTTTAGAAGAGGCCTAACAACTCCAATTTTTAAAGACCTTGGATAAATGCCAGACAGAAGTGAGTTATTTACTTTAACTAGGTCAGATTCCAGACAATTAAACACACTTAAAGTAGGATGTGGCTAAAGTGTTAAGACAGAAGATAGACGTTTGTAGTCAGTGGCCTCAAAGTTAGCCATAGTGGCTATAATAATCAGTAATATTAGTGGCTATGCATAGTTGTGCAAATATACTATTATATGCTCCCTACATAAGTTAAAATATGCTTTTTTTTTACTGTCAACTAAAAGGAAGAGGAAACAAACCTTACTGTGTGCATTCTCACATCTGAAAATCAGGATTTACTGGAAGAGTTGCTCAGACGGTATTGACAGCTGATTCATCATGATTTTTTTCAATGCAACTTAAAAGGACAACATAATATAATGGCACAGGAGATGACACTATTTTTATACAAAAGTTTGCAATGGTATTTTTTGCAATACAATACAATACTCCGCCTTCACAAAATATGAAGAGAATACTTCTTAAACATCACATGTAAACACTGGGTGAATTCCAGTTATACAGATAGGATTTTACAGAACAAATATCATAATTGCTGGCTGTTTTTTAGAGAGTCTTGCTGATATTGAGGAATGTTGAGTCAAAGGGATCAACTCAAAAAAGTTAGCACGGCACATTATGCAATTGAGGAAGCAAAGATCATTTTTATTGAGGTCCCAGCTTTAGTTTCAGAATAAATAATTAACACGATTAAATAAGTGATAAATAAGTGATTCAACATTATAATGTAAATGTATTTTTTTAAAAATAAAATCAAATACAAATAAATAAATAAAATAAATACAACACAGGGAGCCTAATTTAAATGCCTTTATTTAAATTATAATCATTCAAAATAACTAAATAATTAAATGTTGCAACAGAGCACTTCTCAACCACTAGGGGGTCCTGCAGTACAAGGATAAAAATGCATTCTCAGTTGGCTTGACATCAGTTACAGTACGTGTCTGGTGAAATAATAATGGAAATAATTAAATATATAATCATGTCGATATCAGCCATAACGTGAAACAAAGAAATTACTATTCCATTTAAAATATTCAAATATTTAAAAATTAAAATCTGTCTTTTTAGGATGTCTTTCTTTTTTTTTTTTGTATTTTTCATAATCAGGGATATTAGTATGCATAGTTTTTATTTAATAAAACAAAACTTTTATCTATTAATCCATCAATAACGATAAAAAAGAAATACATTTTTATATACTTTGGGACAAGAACACTAGCATCTGAGCCATGTTTTATTAGGATGAAATTTAAATAATGATCTGATTAGCATAATGCAATAACGTTTTTAAATGAAAGTTATTTTTTAAAATTAAAGCCATATTGTGTCTCTGAGTTTGCTAGGAGTCAAGGCAGTAGCCAAGTTAGTATGTAAAGGTTAACGAACCCTGCTGTAACCCTGCTTGGGTTGTTGAGAGGCTGTATAGTTTCTGACATCTCTTTTCTTCAACACATTACCCCGCATAATGCGTCTTTCAAAACTTTCAGTTTTCCACGCACACGCTCATCCTCACCACGAGGGGTTCTTTCTTTTCCCCAGTGGATTTTGCAGGCCAACCAATAGTCAATCAACTCTTCCTCTTGTCATTAATATTCATATACTACCGTCGTTCCGGCGACGTGATTGGCTACAAAAAAGCCGGTCGCTCGAGAGTGAACGGATAAATTCACATGTCAATTCTCCAAAAAGGGCGGGATTTGACAAGCCCAGATATATGTAAAAATACCATTCACACGCTCTCAGTGGCTGTGACACGAGCGAAGGGGCTTTTCGAAATATCATATTCAAATCAGTCTCCGGCGAGGAACGGAAGAAGTGCACATTTTGAACAAATGGAGGAAGATAGCGCTGAACAGATGAAACCCCTCCTGACCACAGTAAGCATAAAGTTGTTTTCTCCTCAGATTTGAGTTGTTGCGGGAGTCTGGAGCGTTTCTTCGTGCGTTCATTTCAAAGAAAGGAAAGGGACAGGGATGAGGGAAATGGATGCGGACTGGCTTAAAGCATCACTTCCTCGGGGTTGTTAACGACCCAGGAGCATCCACGTCGTCTTAGTGCACTTTAGAGGTGTTTGTTTTAAGGTTGTATGGCAGTGGAATTGTACTTTCATTGTTTTGGGGTGAGCACGCTTCTGCCAGGAAGTGTCGTTTAGATCATTGCGTCACAATAACGGTGAAAGACGAGCCCAGTTCACTGTGAATCTCTCTCTCTCTGGCACGAAATATACACGTTATAACTTTTGTTTAATGTTTTATTGTCTTTCCACAAAAGACAGTTCTTTTTTTGATAAAATATACTAACATTAAAGCATGAGTTGGGTGTATATTGTGTCTGTATGCATTTAGATTTTAGCTGACAACAGAAAAAACAGAAACTGTGTCCACAGTTTGTAACTGTCACGTTACCGTTATATTTACCTTTTTTAAAATGACGTTCTATTCTATAAATTTAAATAAAGAAGTCATAATGACATCCTTTCAGGATATGAAAGCTTTACATAGAAGTCCACTCAATTTTATAATATATTTTGGTGAGTGAGAGACTATCTTGAAATGTCAGCTTAGTTAACATGAATTTGTATAGTAAACTATTGATTATTCTCTCTCTCTCTTGCTATTATTATTAACATAAGTATGTATGATAAAGTGTGCTCTTTCCTCTGTCCATCTCTTTTATACCCCAGAAGCTTAATTTCCATGTAGACATAATGACTTCAGTAAATATTTCCTTCCCTTAACAAATCATTTGCGGTGTCTTAATGCTCTTTCAATGATTGTGTATATTTACATAAAAACAGTACTATATCATCTACGAGTAACAATAATCGGAACAACTATTAATATTACAACACTTAATATATGCTTAACCTTAAGGATAAATTAATTATTTATTAATTATAATTATTATAATTGTTTTGTTTACATTCAAGTTAGCAGGGTGAATATTGTTACTTTTGATTTATCTTTTCAAAGTAGAACATATGGGCTTGTGTTTTCATATAAACAGTAACCAGTGGGTCCTTGCTATGCTGTTTATCCCCCTACAGACAATGCATTACCGATACAGAAGTATGGTGTGGTTAATATTAGCAAAACCTCAAGATAACAATCTCTGTCTTGCTACTTTCTACTCTCTTTCCACAATTGCGAGTTTGTTTATGGAAGCTTATTTTTGCCACGGAATAGAAAATACAAAAGGTAATTCTGAGAAAGAAAGAATTTTGAGATGTAAACTCACAATTGTGAGATATAAGCTAAGAATTGTGGAATATAAATTTGAAATCTGAGAAGAAAAGTCAGTATTGTGATTTTATATGTCACAATACTGTGATATATAATACAAAAAAGAGGTCAGGTTTTTTGCCTTTATTTTTTTTTATAACTCAGAATTGTGAGATGTTAACTCGGACTTCTGAGAGAAAAAGTCAGAATTGTGTGATTTAAATTTAGAATTTGGAAAAAGTCGTAATTGTTACATATAAACTTGCAGTTCTGAAAAAAGTCACAGATACCATGTTTATTTCTTTTTATTCTATTTTTATTCCATGGAAAAATAAGCTTACAAGCATACATGTTGGTGCAGGTACACTGAATTGTATTTTTATATATTTTGTTTTTACAAATTTTCCTATTACAGTTTTTTTCAATCGCTAACAAGCACTTAACCATACTTCAGATACTTTTTCTAAACTCTTAACACAGACTCACACCTACAAAACACAATTGGCCAAATGGATAATTTTCTTCTCAAAAACACATTTTGTTAAATATATACTAAATCTTCATTTCAAAATAGAACACATCTTTCTCTGCACACACTAACTTTACCAAAACACTGGAAATCTGACTCAAAATTAAATTATTCTGTCAAAGAATAACACTTGTTTTCACCTCACAAGGTACATGTAGTCAATCAAAGTACACCAGGTTTCAAAATACTGGCTATTGTTGACATTACAAAAACTGCATAGACTTTTAGGTTTTAGTTTCACAGGTATTTGCATGCAAAACATGCAATCCACCGTTTTACACTATATTTCTTGGTTAGGTACTGTATGTCCAAATGTACAGTAATGTTCACATTCAAAAGCATTCCAGTAAAAAGCAAATTTTTTTCCTTTACTGTTTACTGCAGGAGGTACAGTAAAAACAACGGTATGATAGAACAGAAAAGGTTTTACAGTATTGCTTACAGTGAACAAAATATCCATGAAACACATAAGCGCATTCTGAACAAAAAAAACAACAGCAAAAAGCCCAGATAAAAAGGGGGGGAACTAAAAAAAAAAAAAAAAACCCCAGGCACAAAATTACTGCATCTAATCTCTGCGATCTTCAGGGTTAGGCCACATGTTTTCATCAACATCACATCTGATATTAGGCGATGCACCTGGGATAAAACCGCTTGGCATGTCGGATCCACCCTTGGCAATCATGAATGGTGATGTCCCTGCAGCCAGCATCCATGGCTTCAAGGAGGGACATCTGGTCATGTGGCTGATGGTCATAAACCTTCCACCTCCATGCAGAAAAGAACTCCTCTATGGGGTTGAGGAAAGGTGAATAGGGTGGAAGGAAGACACATGTCAGTCTTGGGTGGACTTCAAACCATGTTGTTTTTGCTTGCGAATGATGGAAAGCCACATTGTCCCAGGTAATTACAAAGGTCCTCATGTTTTCACCCTCCTGATCCTGCTCTGGAACCAGGCGCTGGTGGAGATCATTGAGAAAGGCAAGGAGGCGCTCGGTATTATAGGGTCCAACCTGACATCTGTGAAGGAGTAATCCTGCATTTGCAATTGCTGCACACATGGTAATGTTTGCCCCTCTCTGTCCTGGCACATCAACTGTGGCCCTTTTCTCAATTACATTTCGTCCACGTCGACGCCTTTTGGCCAGATTGAATCCGGCCTCATCTATGTATATGAATTCATGAGGGGCCTGGTTGGCCTCCAATTCCATAACTCTCTGAAACAAAGTTTATGTAAATCATGTCATTACTATATACCATACTGTACTGATAACCTATTACTGTAAAGGTTACCTACTTGCAAAGTTCAAAGCTTATAGAACTGGACATCGAATTGAATATACACTATACCTGGACATATTGTTGTCGTAGCTCCTTGACTCTCTCACTGTTCCTCTCAAAGGGAACAGTGTAGAGCTGCTTCATCCGCACTCTGTGTTTGGACAATGTCCGCGTAATCGCTGTGAGGCTGATGCTATCGATATTGTCAAATATCTCATGGTCCTCTACAATTCTAGTTTGAATTTCATGCAGTTTTATTGCATTATTTGCAACAACCATTTCTACAATGGCAAGCTCTTGATCATTATTTAGGAGCTTTCCTCTTCCCCCAGAGGGTGGAAGACGTTGCATTCTTTAGAGGGACAAAAAATTCGACATATGCATTACTGTATGACCTTATTGACATGTCAAGTGAGAACAGAAACAATCCATGTAAAATGCAATACTTACCTGTTGGTTTGTTGAAAGATGCGTATAATGGAGGCAACTGTTGACAAATTGGGCTGCACTCTTTCACCAGCCTAGTGAAAGACCATGGTTGATTACATGGTCAATGATAGTGGCACAAATTTCATTACTGACTACTGTTCTTGCAGCCCTTGGAATGCCACCACCACGCATTCTTATACCTCTACCTTGCCCTCTCCTTGGCCCTGCTCCTCTCACTGCTCCTGCACCTCTCCCTGCACCTCTCCCTGCACCTCTCCCTGCTCCTCTCACTGCTCCTGCACCTCTCCCTGCAGCTCTCAATGCTCCTGCACCTCTCACTGCTCCTGCACCTCTCCCTGCATCTCTCACTGTTCCTGCACCTCTCCCTGCACCTCTCACTGCTCCTGCACCTCTCCATGCACCTCTCACTGCTCCTGATCCTCTCCCTGCACCTCTCACTGCTCCTGCACCTCTCCCTGCACCTCTCACTGCTCCTGCACCTCTCCATGCACCTCTCACTGCTCCTGCTCCTCTCCCTGCACTTCTCACTGCTCCTGCACCTCTCCCTGCACCTCTCACTGCTCCTGCAACTCTCCAAGTACCTCTCACTGCTCCTGCACCTCTCCCTGCACCTCTCACTGCTCCTGCACCTCTCCATGCACCTCTCACTGCTCCTGCACTTCTCCCTGCTCCTCTCACTGCTCCTGCACCTCTCCCTGCATCTCTCACTGCTCCTGCACCTCTCCCTGCACCTCTCACTGCTCCTGCACCTCTCCCTGCACCTCTCACTGCTCCTGCACCTCTCCCTGCACCTCTCACTGCTCCTGCACCTCTCCCTGCAGCTCTCAATGCTCCTGCACCTCTCACTGCTCCTGCACCTCTCCCTGCATCTCTCACTGTTCCTGCACCTCTCCCTGCACCTCTCACTGCTCCTGCACCTCTCCCTGCACCTCTCACTGCTCCTGCACCTCTCCCTGCACCTCTCACTGCTCCTGCACCTCTCTCTGCTCCTCTCACTGCTCCTGCACCTCTCCCTGCACCTCTCACTGCTCCTGCACCTTTCCCTGCACCTCTCACTGCTCCTGCACCTCTCCCTGCACCTCTCACTGCTCCTGCACCTCTCCCTGCACCTCTCACTGCTCCTGCACCTCTCCCTGCACCTCTCCTTGCACCTCTCACTGTTCCTGCACCTCTCACTGCTCCTGCACCTCTCCCTGCACCTCTCACTGCTCCTGCACCTCTCCCTGCACCTCTCACTGTTTCTGCACCTCTCCCTGCACCTCTCACTGCTCCTGCACCTCTCTCTGCACCTCTCACTGCTCCTGCACCTCTCCCTGCATCTCTCACTAGCCGCATTTCCAATGTCGGGCCAGTGGAGCCAGGGCTTAAAGCTAATAGTCCCGAGCCAGTAGCACGAGGCCAGAATAGCACAGGGTTTCCACAGTCAGGGCCTGAAGCTCTGCTGTGCATCACTAAAACACTCCCTTTACACGCCTCTCAGGAACAACGTCATGCAACCCCATCATTTCACCAACAAAGGGAAGTTATCAGAAAACTAATAAGAAATAAATCACTTGAACATGCGCGATCACACAGGAACATGATAAAAGTGGCCGTTTGTTTGCATGCTTTGTTAAATATTAAAATTCAAAAGCATCGATGTTTTAACTATAGAATAAGAGATACATTGATCATAATGATTTAATTTATCAGGACTCAAAATTAATCACACATAAATACATTTCTATTTTATTTATTTATTTTTAACGCTTATGAAAATAGCCTGCTTATTCAGTCAAGCTTGTTTATGTTTATTTGTAGCCACAGCCTATACGTCACATTTAGAATGAATGATAATATCTCTATTTTTATAAAAGCTCCCGAAAAGCTCTTTCTGCCTTGTTTAGGTGATTATAATCCACATCGGATCAAGTTATTTCAAACACTCGCTGCTGACTGAAAGTGAGTTTTGAGCTTGACTTATTTAATAAAGTGTTTAATGCTGGTGTTATAGCTGTTATCTTTCTGAAATGATCCGCAGCGCAGACTCTCTATTTTTATAAAAGCTCCCGAACAAAAATCATTATTATATTTTGATGATATGCTACGTGGAGCTAAACTCTCGAGACGAGACTTATAACAGATAAAATATGTTAAATAAATACACAATTGTGATAGAGAATAAGAAGCTGACGTCTGATCTCTCCTGGTTGCATTTACCATGTTTACTATGGTAACATTATTAATGTTTAGCGTGCATAATCTTTTACATCGCTTATAAAGATTTCTGCCTTGTTAAGTGATTATAATCTACATCGGATCAAGTTATTTCAAACACTCGCTGCTGAGTAAGAGTGATTTTTGAACTCAACTGATTTTAAAAAGTCTTTAATGCTAAAGTTATATAGCTGTTATCTTTCTGTAATGATCTGCAGCGCTGAGCTCTCCAGACGCGGAGAAACTCCGCCTTTGTTCATAACCCCTCCTCTAGCCCCAGCTGGCCCGCTTTGGCCCAAGGTTTTCGTCGGGCCAAAAAACCCTGGCCATTGGCCCCGAGGAAGCCCCAGCGAGGCACGATAAAGCCCCGAAAGTGACAGTGGAAACGCGACTGGCCCTGGCACGCACTAGCACGACCGGTTTAAGGTCGCCAGTGGAAACACGGCTACTGGGCCTGCTCTTCTCCTTCTTTTTCTGTTTCTGTTTCCAAAAACATCACTCCTCAAAGTCCTCCTTTTATTGTATAAGTGTCAATATAATAGATAAAAATAACCCCTGCCACTGAGTCTAAGCCAGACTGGAATCAGTTGTGGTTGGCCCAATTTACACAACATAAATCAGCTGTGTGTCAATTAATCAATTGTTTGTTTATTATCAGCTAAGATATATTGTTTTTTAACTGATATCATTGCAGAAGCAGAGGTTTTTATACTGTATCTAAGGTTTGGAATATTATTTTTGCTATTGTGGGATGTTGTGTGTTAACATTTGTAATTACTACAAAAACAATCCATAATTTTGTTGGGAGGTATAGCTTGTCTGTTAAGAAAATGTAAGCATTGTGGAAATATGTTCAATGACTCCATATTGTGTGAAAACAACATGAAATGTGTGAATGGTATTGCCTCAATAGACATGCTGTGCTAATTGTGTTTAGAGTTTTGAAAATGTGACAACTGCTTGGACAAACGCTTGTTAGTGACTGAAAAAAACTGTAATTACGAAGACATGGCCATGGCTAACATTGAATTAAACATGAAATTTGGAAGCAGAAAAGTGAAATTTTCTTATAAAACCTAATCTATTAATCTTTGATTTATTTACAGCTTACACAACAGTGTATGTTGTGAATATTATGTAATGCTGTTTAAGGTCCAAATGGCAAATCTGAGTCTAAGACTGGAATCCAGATGAGGAAATGGCTGTGGGTTATTGCATAATTATGTATATTGTTTAGATGTCACTAAACAAAGTTAGCTTTCTATTTATCTAAAAATGTTGCAAATGGCTAGTTCCTGTTGCGTAACAAAGAGCCTTGTTGTGATTTTCACCTGTACTTCACTGCTATTCATCACTCAGGTGTCTTCAGGATGATGATGGTCCTCTGTTCTCTGCCGTCACTCTGTCTGGATATTGGTAATGAGAGATAGATTTCATGGTTTGTTGAGTGTACGGTATCGTAACGTTACTGCACTGGTACAGATGGAAGATTAGACAGGAAGTTTGTCATTGTTCTCTGGCTAGAGGATCAGCAGCTCTCAGGGGTGCTGGGACCCAGCAGACAATGCTGTTGATAAAGCCACAGAGGGAACAGCCGAAAGCTCAGCAGGTTTGGAGTAGTCGGGGACAGTAGTATGAGGTTCTGTGACCTGTCAGCATGCAGTAGTCAACACAGTTGCTCTGCTACAACTAATTCCCAACAGGTATTTCTGGTCCCATTTGTTGACAACTGTTGAGAGTGATTCTTTGAAAATGCAATTCATTTACTCCATATTGATCAGGCGTTATGTTGACACAATATGTGCGTTAACTAGGCCTGGAGGTAACTGGAAAAATTCAGTTAGAGGGAGAATATGCAGAATGGATTAAATGGAGATTAGAGTACTGCAGTTTTATTTGTACAAAGTTTATTATGTCACCCAAATAGTTAAAGAGGTCATATGATGTGATTTAAATTTTTCCTTTCTCTTTGAAATGTTACAAGCTCTTGATACATGAAGAAGATCTATGAAGTTGCAGACTTTGAGACTAAAGTCTCAAATCCGAAGAGGTGTTCTTTATAAAAGTTAAGAGTCAACCACGCCCTCCTAAAATGGTTCATTATAACACACCCCCATATGTCTACGTCACAATGTGGGAAGATTTGCATATCACCGCCCAAATGTTCACGCAAAGAAAGAAAGCTATTTAAAAACAGAAACTGTGTCCACAGTTTGTAACTGTTACCTTTTTAAAATGACGTTCTATTATTTTAAATAAAGAAGTCATTATGACATCCTTTCAGGATATGAACACTTGACATTGAAGTCCACTCATTTTTATCATTTATTTTGGTGAGTGGGAGACTATCTTGAAATGTCAGCTTAGTTAACATGAATTTGTATAGTAAACTATTGATTATTCTCTCGCTCTTGCTATTATTAATTACATAAGTATTTATGAGTAAGTGTGCTCTTTCCTTTGTCCCTCTCTTTTATTCCCCAGAAGCTTAATTTCCATGTAGACATAATGACTTCAGTAAATATTTCCTTCCCTTAACAAATAATTTGCGCTGTCAATAGATATTAATAGCCTTAATAGGCTTTCAATGCTTGTGTATATTTACATAAGAACAGTACTATATCATCTACAAGTAACAATAATCACAACAACTATTAATATTACAACACTTAATATATGCTTAACCTTAAGGATGAATTAATTTTTTTTTCATCTTAGAACTGTTTTATTTACATTCAAGTTAGTAGGGTGAATATTGTTACTTTTGATTTATCTTTTCAAAGCATAGCTTTTATTCTTGCTGTTGCTGCCGCCGCCAATTTGTGGAGATGCTGTGTGTTTCGTTGTGAAAGCAAAACTACTTTGTAGTTTCTTAGTTCTACTTAGCATGTTAAAGCATTTATTTTGTTTTTTGTGCATTTAAAATATATTTTATTAATCTTGGGGTTGTTCACCAGTGCAAAATCTGTTTGCTTATTATTAGATAAGTATTGGTATTAGCATTATCTTAATCTATTTTATGTTTTTGTGATCTTATCAGAGAAAATGATTTACAAAAGTGTATGCTACCTCAGGATTGCATTCCATGCATGCATTCATAGCTGCAAATATTTAATAAATAAGCACAGAATGTGTGTGATTTTTATAAATGACAAAATATCTGATTACATTTAAAAACAGCCAAAGCATTTCTTCAGAGGTGGCTTTTAAAGTACATGTTTTGCATCATAAAATATTTTGTTAATCTTAGATGAGGGGTTGAGACTGTTGAGCAGTGCAAAGTCTGTTTGCCAATTCTTAATATTAGTGTTTATGTTTAATGTTTAATGTTTATGTTTTTATAAGATAATCTGAGAAAGTCTTTTAGATTAGTAAATGTTACATCAGTATTGTATTCATAAATAGCTGAATTAGATTTACAATGCTTATGGTGTAACGGGCCAGGGCGCAACCAAATAAGGAAAAGATTTTCCCATGCAAACTCACTGGCTTGTGTATGAATGTCATTCAGCATTATTACACACTCCTTTAACACACTGCTTCATCCATAAAGCTACTACAGTAAATAATGAAAACATCAGAAATTTAAGATTAGAAAATCACAGGTCAGACTGTGCTCACACACACATTAAAAATAAATAAGCACAGTAAAATCTGGCAATTTCTACAGACATCTCTCTTTCAATCAAAATCAGAAAAATCACCCAGCCCTACAATTAATAATATTCACTTAATATGAATGAGTGAATTCTTGAAGCATCCACATTTTCTTTCAGACAATCCAACTAATAATGGTTTATTTTATTTGATTATTCTTTGTGTAAACCCTCTCCATTCATATAGATTGCATAGCTTCTCAGATTTAATTACAGGTATTAACAGCTTCGCTGGCTGAATGACCACAAAGGTTACTCTGTTGTCAGGGGCAACAGGTATGCGTTCTTCCTTTTCATGAGCATAGTATCAGTGTGCTTGCCTACTACATGCTTGTGTACATGAAACTTATTACTATTAGTGCTTTTATGGAAAGAAATTTAAATTATTTCTTCTCTCTAACATTTTTGCCACCTTCATTTAGCTAGCTTACAGGTATAGTTCACCCAAAAATGAAAATTGTCATCAAAACTCACCTTCAAGTTGTATGAGTTTATTTCTTCTGTTGAGTACAAAAGATCATCATTTTAAGAATGTTGATAACCAAACAGTTGCTGGTAGCCATTGTAGGGCCCTATGATTTCGTCAATGTGAAAACATGGACAGAATTTTAAGTTTCTTTTGAGAAAACATTTCATCATATCATATACCGAAACCTAAGGATCTTCACAGCAAACTGTCAAAATAAAGTTTGGTTTAACTTGAAGAAACTGTTACAGAAAAATAATACTTAATGCAAAAATTATAGATAAAACATAATTTTAGCCGAACAAATATAAACATACAGTAAACATGGTATTTCTGAAAAAATAAATAAATAAAAGAATTTTTTTTTTCTATAAAATCAATTAATTAGAGATGCTTTTGATTATAAAAAATTTAACAAAACCAGAAAATTGAATTTGGTAAAAACATTACATTTTTTATTATTATTTTTTATTTTAATAATTACTGTTAAATATTGTAAGTTTCATGAGTATTTTCAATTAGACATAATTTTTAATTAATACATTTTTTTAACCATTAAAACAGTCTAGAAAATTAAATGAAGAAAAAAAAAATTTGAATCCAGGAAAATTTTAATGGGGAAAAACGGAATTTGAAAAAAGAAAAGGATTTTGTAGGGCCCTACCATTGACTTCCATTGTATGAAAATGTAGAAGTCAGTGGCTACCAGCATCTGTTTAATTGGCAACATTCTTCTTCTTTTGTGTTCAACATTCATTATACAGGTTTGAAACAACATAGGGCCTTTCGCACTGCAGGAACCTTTTCATAGTACCAGAACTAATTGTGGAACTACCCACTTTTGCCTATTTTCGATTTTTAGTACTGGACTGCCTTTTTCGAGAACCAAATTAGCTTCTACTCCGGAGCAGGTTCTAACCAGCACAACTGGTTCTAAACATGATGTAAGTAGACATTGATTGGCCAGACGCATTCAAAAACACCCTCACCCGCCATGATTCAAAATACAGTGTAAACATACTGTAAACATTGTGTCAACTTATTTCGCAAGTATGATGAACAGCGATAGATGGACGGACGCTGAAGAGCAGGCTGTTGTAGCAAATGTAGTACTGCCATTTGTCATTGGATATTCTTAACCCTTAAAGACCTAGAACATTTTTGGGGCGCCTGACACACCTGCACTTTTATTTGTTTTTCAGACCTATTCTAGCAGTCAGCATCAAGTGACATATATCATTATAAACAGGAGGACTTACAGTTTAAGTTTAACTAATTTAAAGTCTCAATTTTACTATCGTTTTCTCAAAGAACTAATGAAATTATAGAATTTTTTAGAAAAATGCAAGCAACAATTGGGTGTTTTTTACTGTGTACTCAAACAGAAACTCCTAAAGTTTGGATATTTTTCTTTAGAAAGTTGTGTCTGGGTATTTTACACTTCCAAAATAAAATTTTGTTTAGATATACCATTCCCCAAGCAATTTATAGTCATTTATTACAATATTGTTATCTGCGCTTTTAAGTAAAAAAAACAGGCCTATTTCGTTAACTAACAATAGAGATGTGTCCAAAATCATTTTAATGAGTAAGGCCTAAAAAAAAAAAAAGTTTGGTTCCGGTTGGTTGTCAGTTGAGGTCATTGGTCGGTAGGGATTTATTATTTTTTTTTATTTATTTATTTTTTCTCCAGTGGCAGTTTTACACACACACACGCACGCTGATTTTAAATGTGTGTACCGGTACTTTTACGACAGTGATTCTGTATTCCCGTTTAAAGTCTGTTGTTGCCATAGACACGCAAAACGCACACACACACACAAAAAGCCTTCGCGGGAGTTTGACAGGCGATCTCATAGTAGATTAACATGGAGGATTTGAACTTGAACAACGGAGTGTACAGACATCTTTTTGTAGTCAAACAACATTCTTTGTTATGTTCATTTATGTGGTTTATTTGATTTTGATGCTATAAATTAACTAGAAGCAAGAGACGATCAGCAGTGTTGGGAAGGTTACTTTGGAAATGTAATAGGTTACAGATTACAAGTTACCCTATTTAAAATGTAATAGTAGTGTAACTTTTTTAATTACTTTAATAAAGTAATTTAACTAATTACTTTTGAGTACATTTTGATTACTTTTATAAATTTCTAATGAATGTTAATTTGCAACTGTTAATCATCTTCAACCATTTTACACCATGCAGGTTTAACCTTACAGTAGTGCTCAATACTGTCAGACTTTCACCATCCTTCATCACTTGAATTAAGATGATCAATTTTGAACAAATCCACCACACAATCAGACTTTAGTACTGCCTTTTACTTAGAGATTGATCTGAAGTTCAAAGCAGATTTAAAATCAAAAGAAATAGTTTATAGATACTGTTTTTGAAACCAAATCTTTGCATAACTACAGGCATCTAACTGCATCTAACAATGGTTTGGGGAAAAATAGTTAATAAAAAAAATAAAAGCATATACATCAACTCAAATACGGTTATCTAATAAGCATGTGTCCTATTTTGTGTACTAAACTCCTGAAACATTGGTGTCTTTCTGAAACACTGCTGTCACTGTTGTATATGATATGATGATAGTTTCTCAAAATAAGTAAAAAATGCTCATGAAGTGACTGTTCTAGAGATTAATTTCCATGAGGGGCAGACTGGGAAAAAAATAGGCTGGGAAATCTCACACTCATACACCCACAACCCATTCTGAAACATAGAAAACCCTATTTTTTTTTTGGACCTGACATCAAAAAGATTTGAATCCTTAGGTTGGGGGACTTGCAACGTAATTAAGAGTTCTCTCCTGAACTGCACCTTCACTTCCATTATCCATCCATCTCTCTCATGACTTTAATACTGAAGATTTTTATTTGACTTTTACCATGTTTTGTAAGTGCAATTTTGTTTTTTTGGCAAATGAATTACCACTTGTATTTATTTTTACTACAAATTCCATAGTTAAACCACGGTTAGTGCCATACCATAGGCTACATTAATTTTCCTAAGGGTTGTGTTTTTGTATCCACTAGCTCCCCCTAAACCTATGATAAAATATGAGGATTTGTCTGCTAACTTACTACTGTAACATTACAAAAGATAATAATGACGTCGTTTATACAGTATTTTGAGTGATTGCAAGCAATGTGCTGCTGCTGCTTGACTAAGTAAACAAAGACAAAACTACATTAGCATATTTACAGATGAAACTGACCTGCACCTGAAACCTGAACAGAAGTGTCGCTTCTCTGCTCCAGCTGTGCGCTTACACAGTTCACTCCGGTCTCTCTCTCTCGCATTGATTACTCGGAGTCTGATCCAAACCGTTCGGCGGAGGCGCAGAGAACGCGCGAGCCCAATCATTCCCAGTCACGACTAACCGATTCATGATTTATTAGAGATTTAATTATCGAATGGCGGATTCGGAAATAATCGCTTTAGTATATTCGGCCTGCAATTATACAATAACTATATTAAAGTAGAAGTCCAAATCGTCTGCCAGGCCACCGGGAATAGTCCCGGTTCTCCCGATGTCCAGTCAGCGCCTGATTTCCACAGACACGCAGAACGTGCAGGATTCATATTCAGTCTTTTTGCGGGTTAATATTCACAGACATCAGTCCATATCGGGTTTTGATTCAAGTGTACTGACCTACTTTTGATTTATTCATCCAAAATGTGGCATATTGCGTCCGCGTTATAGGCTGAATTCCATTTTTTATTACTCGATTCTACGAATGTGTTTTCCATGTCTCGGAGATTATGGGCCATATGTCTTAGTGCAATTTGGGAAAGAAATAAGCTGTATGTGGATGTGTGTAAATATTCAAATGTAATCCTCTTTGTAATCGTTACAATTTTCATAAGTAACTAATTTAATTACTCATTTTTTCTTAGTAACTGTAACTGATTACTGTTACATTTATTTTGTAATTAAATTACATAACACCGTTACATGTAACTAGTTACTCCCCAACACTGACGATCAGTTAGTTTTAACTGATGATCTAACTTACAGCGATCTGTTCGACACATTCAAGAGCCACAAAACGGTATTTATTGTTTACATTTCTTTAAAAAATGACCACATTTGAAAGGTGAAATAACCAAATGAGACTTTGTTTCATATTAAAAGTAAGCTGGTAATGTTAATGTCCTGTCTGTCAGCATGTTGTCAGTGCCCTCTCTGTTCCGTGATATATTGTTGACTCCCCCCGTGTTTCTCTTAATGTTACGATTTCCAAACCTTAAGTTATAGCTCACTTTAGGAATTGACAGTTAAAGGGTTTTGATGCAATACTTAATGGTTTTTTACGGATTACTTAAGTGTAAAACAGCATTTAAAGGAAACTGTAATTTAATTAACGATGTGTGAAAGACCGTTCTTCCCCAGTCTCATAAAATAAATTTGGGTCGCACATAAATTGACAGGGTCGGTCGGAAACCGGAACCAAACAATTTTTTTTTTAGGCCTAAAGAAAATGGAAAGCTTGTTATTTGATAAAAAAACCAAACAAAACCAGTTTTTTTGCTTCTTCTGAGAAATATATTTTCAATCTGAGTATGAACAATAAACTCAAACTATTCATCATATAAACAATTGCACAAATTGTCTTCAATAATACAGTGCAAATGATTCACAAACTACACAAAATAAGTGAGAAATATTCAGAGTGCAACAATTTTCTGCAAACTATCTTTATGAACTATATATTTATATAATTATTTAAACATAACAGACATTATATAAATGAGAGATCCGCTGCCAGTAATCTGCGTCAGAATCGATTTTACCGGGACATCGCCTAGCGACCCAATGTAGAAATCCCAGTTTCATCCTTGGTTTTGATTTGTTTTATGTCAAAGTTCTCTGTCGTGTGTTTTTTTTTTTGTGCTTTTTCAGAGAGTTTTCTCATGCAAATGTGTTAGTTTGTGTTTGTATCCATGCACTCGCGACAGACTTCACTTTCACTTTGTGTTCGTTCATATTTCAAAAGCAATATGTTAAGTAGTAGTTCAAAAGACTACGTACGTATTGGTTGAATATGGTACAGTTTGAATCAATCTGGGCTCGGGGTGGGACTACGCATCAACAATCACTTCTGTTTGGCTCAGAGGAACGAAAGCATTGGTTTCTTCTGAAGAATCAATGTTGTCAAAATGTGATGACGTAATCACGTGCACTACGGCGCCTCTGAATATCCAAATGAGATAAATATCTCAGAATACGGATATCTCAGAAACGTGGAGAATCTCTGCTTTACATCACTTTTTAAAGCATTCAGATTGGATTAGTGGTTCAAAGGTTATTAAATATTAAAAAACAACAGTTATTTTTAGCCGCGGGTGGCTGTCTCGGTCTTTGAGAGTTAATCCTCCTTTCCGTTTTTTTAGTTGCTTTATGTATACGTCAACATTCCATGTTCATTATTGTGAAACCCGCAAGACACAACAAAAGCACAGCTCTGATCACAGCATTCTCCATCCTCCTGTTGTTAAAGTTGTTCTTCTTTGTTAACGTTGTTGAACGCCGCGCACAAATGACATTGCTGTCCACCGGCTTACGTCACGTGCTAGTACACACTGTTGGTGCGAATGCAACCCTTTAAATGGTTCTGGGAAATAGTTCACGCAAAATTGTCCCAGTACTTTAGTACTGTACATTTAGCTCTGGAACTAAAGCGGTGCGAAAGGCCCTCATGAGGATGAGTAAATGATGGCAGGACTTTTGAGTGAACTATCCCTTTAAGGTGCTGAGTTTTTAAAGACAATGCAATGATGACTAAGTGCAATGAAATGGTGAGTAAGGGGAATTTCAATTAGTCTAGTAAGCAATCTGATTTAGGGCTGTAGCTATCGAATATTTTAGTAATCGAGTATTCTACAAAAAATTCCATCGATTAATCGAGTAATTATCGAGTAAAATGTGTTTTTGCTTAATTAAAGTGCAATATTAATTATGCAAGATAAAATAAGACTCCTGGGTCTCTTAAAGTGAACAACTAAGTTTCCTTTTTTAGAAAAAATATATTTTTATTTTTTAAATGCATAGAATGCAATGCATACATCAAAAATAAACATTTAATTATTACCCATTGTTTCTCTGTCTGTATTTGTACTGTGAACAATGACAATAAAGATGAATTAAGTGCATTTAAGTGCCATTCAGTTGGGGTTTTAAATAAAGCATTTTCTGAGATGCACATTAAACATTAAAAACATAAAACATTAATTTAATTTATCTTTTAATTATTGAAAATTAACTTAACTTTTTGGTAAACAAAGGGGATTTACTATAAAAAATAAAACATGGAAGAAATGTTGTGTGATTAAACCTTAAAAAAAATTGTGATTTTTTTTTTTTTAGTAGTAGGCTATGTACATTCTGCTGAACAATAGTCTTTAACCGGACTTTTATTTTGACGGGTTGACGTACCTTTACAGCTCTGTGTAGTGATGTGAGGCTAGTTTTACTCAAATCAAATGGTCAAATGCTCATGAAGTGACTGTCAGAGAAGTTAAAGTTCCTAATCTGATTTTATATTTGGTACTTGTCACACATTTGCTTGCAGTGATGTAACTTCCAATATACTTTACACTGTAAGCGATGCTACAAAAATAGAACACCCCATAATAATCAAAAAGACGTAGACACCATGTAAATAAGATATTCATTGTGCAGTGTAGACAGATTCATTGATTATAATGTGATTATCCTAACTTTAGTAGTAGCCTATGATATTGCTTTTTATTTCAAACCCTGAATGTCCTTTAACACCTCAGGGCAATGGCACGCTGTACCGGCAGCTTCCCAACATTCAGGCAATGTATAGCTCCAGTGCTGTTGGAACCCAAGCGCTCACTCCTGCTCGTGGAAAAACACATGCACGCTCACAATAACACACCCTGATACTCGGATATAAATAACACTTTATGTTTAGGTCTTTGCAACCAGGAGTGAGACCCGTCCGACATCAGCAAGAGAAGCGTGCACTGGCAGCATCTTGCAGGATTCTCTCTCACTTCTGCTTCCTAGTCAGTGTGACAGATGCTTTAGCTCCTGATCTTGGTAGAAGCAGACTGCTGCTTTAAGAAAGTGTGTGGAGACTTCCTCTTCCACAGATCCTGATTGTAGCTTGTCACTACTTTTTGCCTCAGGTTGACCTTTGATTGTTTCTCACCGTTAGCTCTAGTAGCAGACTGTTTTAATGAGCTGGCTGAATGATCAATATTTCTGGATCTTATCATTTAAGCTCTTGGAGTCTTAAGTGTTGTCTGATTTTCTCCAAGTGACAAAGTTTTAAAGTCCCTCCCCGGGTCTGTGAATGATGCAGGACTTCTGGGGAGACATTGTGAATCTGAGGACCACCAGAGGAGCTACAATATTCTCGGTATGTTTTTGGGCTCACTGTCTGACCTAATTCAGTTTTTCTTGATGTTGGAGCATGATTCAGATTAGAGATGTTCATTTTAACCGGTTAACCGTCAACCAACCGTTAAGAATTTTGACCGATTAATACAATCAGTTAAACTGTTTAAAAAGTCATTTATTTATTTATTTTCAGTAATTTATACAAATATTTAAAAAGCTTTGCTCCATTGTTAAAATAGCCTATTAATAATTCGCATTTTATTATTTAATTCAGAAATAGGCCTAATGCCGAGACGAAATGTTTACAAACATTATGATAAACACTGTAAACATAGCTATGCTATTATAGTTCCCCTCACTCCACAACAAATCCTTTCAGTTAACAGTAGCCTGTTTAAAAAAAGAACAAAAATAAAAAATAGCCTATAAGAAATTATAGCAACATAAACAACAAACCAAAATGAAATAATTTAGGCCAAAACTAAACTGAAACCAACGTTGGGTCTCTCATTCGACACAAAATAACATTTTTCTGTGTTCGCGATGTATTTGAATGGCAAATTATTTATTTTAGCCTACTTCAGTCGGATTCCAATATCCACGTAAAACCGAATGTTTTGCATAACGTCATGACGGTATGGTGATGACACTTAACATGACTTTATTACATATTTAAACTGAGCAGTGTATTTTTCTTTTTCCATATGTTTGACTGACTGTATTTTATTATGATAATGAACAGGCTGCATCGTCAAAGTAATAAAGCATGCAGGGCCAGTGCAATCACTCGATTTTTTTTTTTTTTTCCTTCTGACAGTGGAAGCAACTTCTCGTTTTAGTCATAAAGATAATTGGAATTTTAAATGGTTTGCCTTTATTTGGGTACATTCCAAATAAAAACAAATTTTTGTGCATAAAATAAGTCTAAAGAAAAATAGTATGCCGCTTTCTGACGTCTGGTTTCCTCTTGCGCAACACAAAAATGAACCGAAACTCTGCATTTTTCATCAATTTTCGTAATTTATTATTCAAGTAAAAATATATTTCTCGTATAGGACTATTTATTCGCTATTTATAGCCTAGCTTTATTATGTTTTTCTTCGCTCGCAGAAGCACTGCAGGTGCGTGATGTGATATGAAGACCATGTGAATCCTCATGTTCTGTTGTTTGTTGCTTTTTGCGCATGTAAAATGATTCCCCGGGAATATAATGTTAGTATTTTTAACGGGTCACAGACACTGATCCTTTCTAATTTAATTATATTCTAATTTAAATAATAATAATATAATGTTGCTTAAAGGTTAACAAGTATCGGTTCTCGGTTAGGGAAAATCACTGAAATGAACATCCCTAATTCAGGTTCTACGGAGCTCATTGAATATCCTTTGGATTGGTGTTAGTTTTTCCTCGTCATGTTATGTTTCAAAACATTGACTTGGGAGTTGTGAACACATTATAGTGTATTTAGTGTGAAATTTAATTTACACAAGTGAAATCTGGTGTTTTTTCATTGAAAAGAGGCAACGCGTGTCAGTGGTCACAACTCAAGACACCTTATCTGTAACGTGTCGTGACGGTTTTAAACTCTAAATCCACATTGTACCCTTTAGTGTGTTTTGCCCTTTGGGTGATATCTGATGCCATGGCACTCAGGAATGCTTGGACAGAGTCCCGTGGCAGGACAGGGGACTCTGTCTTTTTTGTTTTTAAATACACAGGACTATCTGTAAATGTACTGGAAGAGTACATACTTATCTCACATCTCACTGCGCATAGTCTAGCTATATGTATATATATTTATACCATGGTCTGCCTAAATACGTGATTCTGATTGGCTGGCAGGTATATGCATTAGCCTACGTGAGAAAATTGACAACAGGCTGTTGAATTATTAGAAAAATAATGCACACCCAAGGTGATGATGCGGCCAAGATGCAAAGCCAATCAAAATCAAGTATTTAGACAGACATCGATCAGATGATTTCAAGGCTTTCAAGTCAAAGGTTTTTTTTTAAACACTGTTGTGAGTAGGATTCATTTATTACGCATCTCATCCAAAGCCTCTGTTGCTAATTCCAAAAAGTAACGAGGCTTGAACTGTTGATAACTGCAATTATAATAATGCAGTTAATAAGTTATTAGAGAGAGAGTCTGTGTGTCTCTCATCAATACCTGTCTGGACTGGAACTACTTTCGCCGTCTGCTTCCCTGAAAATAATTGCACACCTTCGTCAAGCATTTTTCAGCCTGTAGTATAAAATCATTTAATGCACAGGTAGTTCTTAGTTAGTTTAATCACTTTTCTTTATTAATGTGCTGCTTTAATTGATGCACACAAACACACTCATCTTTTGCACACAGAGATCTGAGATTGCGCTGCACTCATACAGAAACATCCTGGAACATAACTTTGATACTGAATTGCTACACTATATTTCTAAGCAACAAGGAGGTAAAATGCTGTTTTTGAAGTAACTAAACTAACAGTTGCGTTGTGTGTAGAGATGTGCACATATGGAGAAAATTCACACATGCAACTGTCATTGCCCAGATAAGAACAGTTTTCTTATCCACAGTGTAGTCAATTCAATATTACTGAATATTAAGCTCTCAGAGATACAATGATGATCCAGTTCTTGTAAGGTTTAAAAAAAGATGAATGTCCATGTGGACATTTTGCAGGTCTTGTCTCTGTTGTGATATACCACTTACAGGTATTTAACCTCATGGATGTTTCTGGACATGTGGCAGCCCTGGTACGATTGTACCACATTTTCTCACGTCATGATTGCCAATGTATTCTGCAAATGTCAGCTGGTTATGGCTTGATTTTATTATTACCCCGTGCTCCTTTTGAGTGAGCTGAATGTGTCATGAAATAGTTTCGGGGTAAGAATAGCTGTGAATGTGATCTGACTATAGTTACATCATCCATGTCACGCAGCTGCCCACAGGACATAGTTGCATCTATTGTTTGGTTTATAGTTCTGAGCTGGAATGTGCAACAATAGCCAAATAGTCATTCAACATCCAACTAGTTGATTAATTGTTCTAAATTATTTTTTATGTAATAGTTTAGATATACTTTAACATATTAACATACTGACATCATTCTGTGCATTAGGTATTAGACTGTTTGCAAGGATTTCTTTCTTAGAAAAAGTCATGAAATGAAAAGTCAGCATATATTTACAATTGCATCGGATACAATCATGCTCACATTCATTCATTTTAAGCAAATGTTCCCTTTTAGGTAATTTGTTCCTATTACTTATAACACAGTCCTGATTAGTTAACTAGTTGTTCAGACATTCAGAATCATGCAAACACTGCTGCTGGGGTGTAAAAATCCATAAATTGCTTTTTGGTATGCAGGATTCGTTTGTATCATCAAAATACTCATATATTCAAGGCACTCAAGTAGTGTAAAATTTTTTAAAAGCCTTTATTCATATGACTTTAAAATTTAAAACTACACCTTTGTGCACCGGCAAATTGCAGCTAAGGGTCGTTTCATAGTCAACGCATCTGTACGCATACGCGTCCCCGAGGTTACGCATCGTTACGCTTCGTCGTCCTAGTTTTTGATACGCGACGCGCCGATACACGCAATACTATGCGTTGTCGGTGGTGGCGACATTGGAAGTATTGTACATTAATTCAAGTATATTGTGTTTACAGAAGAAGAAGGTTTGAATACAATGGCGGGCGAAGAGGAAAAATTATGCGAACTTAACGGCCCTATCTCTGCGTTGCCTTTGTTGCCGCCGATGTAAAATCAGCAACAGAATACACTCCTTTTCAGTTGCCATTGTGATCTGAATATCACGCGACCCGACTCTACTAATATCACCCTGACTCTACTACCCCCTGTTGCGTGAGCGGTGTATTGCATACACGCATCGCCCGTGACGCTTGCGTCCACTGTTTAGACTATGAAAGGGAGCGCGTCGCTCACGTTGCTTGCTCGCGTTTCTCGCGTTGACCATGTAAGGCCCCTTACTCTCCTTCATCAGGGTGTCAATTTACAAACACACTCCGAGTTGATTTAAACAATCTATTCGTCACATGACGTAGTCACTGGAATACGTATCAAAATTAGAGAGTTAATTATAATTATAATAACTCCCAATAAATTCAAAACAACTCAAGACTCTATAAAAATATGTATTATAAAATATATATTAGCGCTGTCGAATGATTAATCGCATAAAAAAATAAAAGTATTTGTTAATAAAAGTACGTTTAGCTTAGCACCATTCATTCCTTAGGATCCAAACAGGGATGAATTTAGAAGCCACCAAACACTTCCATGTTTTCCCTATTTGTTATTTATTTTCTCACAGATCTATCTAGCTTTCTGTTAGGAGATTTGGCCTGTGTATTAACAATGGTAGGGAACTGTGGGAATTGGATTATTGTCTGGGGAACTTAAACAAATATGCAATAGAGGGACTCGGGCATAGTCCTGAGAATACCCTGGGTCACATCTGGAAAAATGTCACAAAATCACCATCTCTAATACACCAGCTCCTTCTACAGCAACCAGCTAAATGTTCTCACAGACATGCAGATTTCTCTTGGGAAATTTGGGACAACGTTGTCTGGTGCACTTTTGTGTCCCAAGAGTACTTTAGGATCTTTACTAGGATGCAAGTGGAAAATGTTTTTTTATTTAAAATGTTTTTGTAATTATGGTGCCCGTAGATTGTGGCTTGGTTCTGATAATGGAAGACGTGGAGTTAACTTTGTTTGCGCCCAATTAAAGCTTTGTTTAAAAAAAGTATTTGTATAAATGGAGTGGGTGGCATAGAGTATATACAGTAGTCTCCAAATGTCACTCGGACACCTCGGGCATAGTCCATATTTTTCAAAATTTTGAAAAATATTGTGCAGTAGATGTATTATAGACTGGAAATGGACATCTGCAGCATGCATTTAAAGTTTAGTCTAAGCCCTGTCTTAGACAAAATTATACATTATTGAAATGTCCTGTGTCCTAGACCCTCATGATGGAGCATCTATAAGCAAGGGTGTAGAAACCATTATTATTTAAGGGGGACATGTCCCCCTCACTTTATTGGAGATAATCATTATTTTTCAAAGACTCATGCCTTAATGTGTCCCCGCCGTGATTCAGATCCTGTCTCTTTGCACACAAAGACAGGTGCCAAAAGACGGCAGCTGTTAGATGATAATAGAGTTTCAAAGCACGTTTTATTTTACAGATGTGTTATTATTGGCACAGGTTAAAAAAAAAATACTAGATTTTTTTTTTTTACTTCCTGACGAAGCTTTGATGGTGACTGATGGGCATTCATCATATTTTTTATATTTAAATGTAACTGTCCAATAACTGATAAGTAGCAACCTTTTTTCAGCTTCTTGATACAATAAGTAATTGATCATTACAGTAAATCATCTTATGAAGAAATGCACAAATAAACGTTGTTTTTGTTGTTATTATTGCTATGATAATTACAAAAGCCCAAACATTCATCATTGATTTTATTTAGAATTGTTGTAATTGACTGTTATTTAATTTGCCTATTTATTTCTATAGCTAAAGTTACAGTCCAGTTACATGATGAGTTACAGTCCATTCCAAAGTTTAATATTTTAAGTTTGTTCCGATCCCTAACTGTTAATATGAGCCACAATGCCTGAACAAGAATCACTATTTATGTTTATATTTATGTGGATGTGCAGTTTGTATTTTGATTCTGATCTTCTATGTTCATGTTGGCTGAGGTAACAGTGTTGTTCCAGAGTTTTGGTACATTTGACGCAAAATGAACTCAAGTTGTTTATTCTGTGACCTGTTCCCTTCAGTTTTGTGCCCAGAAGCATATTGTCAAAAACAAAAGTCTTAAGCCCACTTATGGTATAAACTCTTGCACAATTCTCAATTATAGCCAGACGCAGGCAGCAGTAACTGTTTGTTTACTCTGGTGTGTCATAATTTCATCCTTCTTTATCTCTCTCTATTCAGGGCAATGATGAGGAAGCTGTTGTTGATCATGGGAAAACCAGCTGTACCATCAACACAAACTTTGAAAAAGAGGAACTTGAAAGTAAGTCCTTTCATTCACATAACCCCCTTCTTTATTTACCCTTTATAGTAATTTGCGTTGTTTTTTTCTTATCCTCGAGCATACCATCTGGTCTTTTGGCACATGGAGGTGTACAGTAAATGTCTACGGTGTTTTCACTCATTACTTTGGGTGTGTGTTAAAGCACAATGATTAAAACCATTCCTCCCCCTCAACCTCATTTCTCTCTCTGGCTGAGTTCATTGAGGTTTTTGACCTTAAACGTGTCTTAAACCACCCCTCCCCCATCCTCTTCCTCCTGATGGCTCACCCACGGGTCAACGCTATGTTTCCAGGTGATCCGATTCCGCTGTCAGCCTTCTTCATGTGTTCTGGAAGCTTGTGCCTCTTGGAAAGGAGGCACTTGGTGTTTGGTAACATGAGTAGGGCAAGAAATGACTCGACTCACAAGAACTCATTCAAGTGACTTGTGCATAGTGAGAGGGGACATCTGACCTACATATTACAATTATGGCATTCATAGTCTGTGAACTGATTCCCTTACTAGAATGAAAGTTGAACACACTTTAGCCAATGTAAATGGTGTATTTAATTTGGAGTAGTACTGGAGAAGTTGTCGTAGTGAAGTGTTGTTGTTGTTGTTGTTGTTGTTGAAGTAGTGGTTGACTGGTATGTACTGATTAATATGTAAATAATTCAAATTAGACAATTACTTAAATCAAACAAGCTCCTGTTAATGATACAAATCATTAAAAAATATTTAAAATTTGTAACACTGATTCTAAAAATATAATTACTGTTTTAATGTATTTAATATTATAATAATTTATATTTTATACACACACACACACACACATTTTCAGTTGCCTCTAACCAATCTGTCTCTAGACACAAGATTGTTCAGAAATCATTCTAATTTGGTGATTTGCTTCTCAAATTTGAATTACATGTTCTTCTGTCCATAATAGCCTTATTTTCATTTGTGTTCTCGTCTGGAGAAAAATGGCTACTCAGACTAAGGTCCATTAGAAGGTTTATTTTGTTTGAACACATCGTGTTTAAGGACTGATTTAAACCTCAGGTGCTGCGTCATACAGGTTTAATATAATTCTAATATGATTGTACTGAGTGAACTTGTTAAAAGTAACATGTACAGTACAGGCCCCTGCACCGGCCTCCCGCTTACTTTAATAGCATTAAGATGGATTAGACAACAGCTCAAGACCTAATTAATTAAACTGTGCCTGCTCGGGTCATGCATTCGGTCCCAACAGCATTAACTGCATGCTCTGTTCCTCACGTAAAACATTATCCTGCCCTAAACATTCTTGTTTGTCCCCTTTCACTTTCTATTTAACAGCCGATGTCATTTTAAGGGATGTCACAGGAAGCCATATGCTTTATTCAGTATGATGAAGCATATTTCACAAATGAAGTTTGTTACATTTACTGGAATAATTAATCAATGGAATCTATGAAAGGGATAGTTCACCTTAAAAATGAAAGTTCTGTAATTTCCTCACTTGTATCATTTCATGACAGCTTACTTTTTTGAAACACAAAATATTTTTTTAAACCTGATGTTTGAAGGGATAGTTCACCAAAAAAATTTGGTTTTAAAAATGTGGTAACCAAACTGTTAATGGTAGCCATTGACTTCTGTAGTATGAAATAAAATACCTACCAGTAACTGTACCAACGTTCTTCAAAATATTTTATTTTGTGTCCAACAGAAGGAAACTCACTCATAAAGGTTTTGAACTACCTTTAAGCTGCTCTTTTTCAAGTAAATAGTGACCATGGCTGTCAAGAAAGATTTCTTGATTTTCAAACCAGTGTTTTCAATGAATGATTTTAAATGTTGGTCTGTTCCTCACACAAAGCTATTGTGCTGCTTCAGAACACTAGGAATATAGTGCATGAATCCTATGGACTACTTTCATTTACCTTTTTGGAGCTTGACAGTATGGTTGTGCCGATAGACTATAGTATCGTGTATCGACGATCGTCAGAGATATCGACAATAATCAAGACGATATTAGGCTCATTTTTCTATTAATGTATTAGATTGTAATAATAATAACTATTATATTTATTTTTATTAGGCTGCTTATTATAATTCGGCTTTTAAACTGCCCAGCTATTTCACTTAATTTCACTGCCCGCAATTCACACACACACCTCGCACGCGCAGGAGGATTAGAGCATGTAGTCGGTGAAGTTGTAACGCTATGACTCGGATAATTCGTTAAATCCATGAAATGAAAGAGAGAGAAAACAACGAGTTGGTGTCCCACATATTTAATGGCTGGTATACGGCAACGCGCTCTTCTCATACATGACAGATTAACTCTTTCTTGGTGTCACAAATAAAGTAAAGACAAAATAATTAACAAGGCGGCAGAGCGAATTTAGCATCCATAGTGCATGGTTCTCACGTAGTCCTTTTCTTAAAGACTGATCACTTAACTTATAAAACACACTATGTGGTGATGACGTAGAAGAACTACGTGAGAACCACTATGGATAATAAGTTCAGTCTGCCACCTTGTTATTATTTTCATGCACACCGCACTATAATGTGATGCATGCAAAATACATAGTTTTGGCCGTTACAAAGTCTCCATCCACAAACAGACGTACATCGTCTGCAGATATAAGGTATTTCATTGCACTTTAACAAGTAATCTAAACGGCCTATATACTGTATGTGCAATATATTAAACGAGCCCTCACTGAGTTTAATGCCACAGTTATGTTAGAATGCATCTCATTCTTGTTTCTGTTGTGGTGCGTCGAGCTCGTCATGAGGCGCGCGCGGTCCGGAGCGCTGTATGACTGATGCATCAGTTCAATTCAACTTTACTCCAAATATATCAACTTACCTGTTTTAAATACTTTATATTTAAATGTTCGTTTATGCCCAATATTAGTGTTTAACTGTTGGACTTTAAATGAAATCTGCTATTGATTTTCACCGTTGACTGATTTTGCAGAACATTTAGACTGATAACTTCCCTGCGCAGATGCGGACGTGCGATATGACAGTTGCGTCCGACTATGTATGTACTAGCTGTTTTAAATACAGTATTTTTATATTTAACGTTAGTTAAATCAGTCAGTATGTTTGAAAGTAATTTTTTTTTTGATTATTGGTGACTCCATAGGCTCTCTCTCGCACACCTGCGCGGTTTAAAACACAAAATAGTTATGCTATGACAAGAACAAAGAGTCTCTCTCTTGCTCCACCCATGCTCGATAATATTGTGTATCGTCGATCTCACGGGCTGACGATATGACGATTTGAAAAATGACCATATCGCCCAACACTACTTGACAGACCTAGTCCCCTTTTACTTTTAGTGTACAGAAACATCTACTTTTTTGATCCATTTACTTTTTTTACTTTTTTTTTTTTATATATATATAATTGCTTTATGTTTTAGATCTCAGATAGGATTCTTGTTATCTTTGTTCATGCCTTTATGCTAGACACATACAACGATCTAATCGTAACATACGTATGGCCAGTTATTCAGCAACACGAGTCAGACGAGTCTGAAGATCTGAACTGAATTTGGTGAAACATTAAAGTTCTAGTCTGTGTCAGTTACTTTCATAATAAATAATAATAATAATGTTACCTGTATTTTTTGGGTATAAGTTGCATCAGTCAAAAAATACGTCATGACGAGGAAAAACACATAAGTCGCATTTATTCAGAACCAAGAGAAAACATTACCGTCTACAGCCGCGAGAGGGCGCTCTGGGGTAGGCTACAGGAGCACTGAGCAGCACAGAGCTAATTTTACTATTTTTATTTCAGAAATGTAACAATATTAATTTTTACAATTATTTATTAATGTCACACATTAGTGCCTTATGACTTAAAAGATGATAGTGGTAAATGTTACAGACATGGAACTGTTCAGTCTATTATTGATTTTTATTTCAACTTCACTTTTTTCCAAAGAGACAGAACCATTTGCACTGTATTTATCAGTGGGACAATATTCATACAATACTGCAACCTAGAAATAATTTGCAGGTCTCAGCAGCACGAATTATGTGCCCAGCTACATCTGATTCAAATATTATGCTAATTAACAGTGAGCGGTGATTTAAGACATTATTACAGTGTCACACTCGCACTGACTCTTATTCTGCCAGAAAGAATCAAAAGACCGAGCTTAAGCTGGAGCGATTCGACCAATCAGATGAAAGCAGCGTTTCAGCCCCGCCCACAAGTGCGAATGAAATATTGAAGTCATAAACCGAAATGATCAAAACATACACGGACCAACTGTCTTGTCCATGTTCTCTCACTTGAATCCTCTTCTTGAGATTTGAGTCTCTGACCTTCTGCAAGCCCCGTCGTGTTCACGCAGTGATTGACATGGCGCCAGGGGGGCGGACACGTGATCGGCTCGGAATGCATTTTCAATGTGCACATTGAATTTTGCTACATTCATTGCGGGACACTGAATGAAAATGCAATCGAAGTGTCTTGACTGTGAGTGTTAATGCATTTAAGAAAAATAGCATTTAAATGATAATTTTGCCACAGTTTTTGCTTGAACATGTTATACATATCTAATAATTTCTGTAATACATTTCCATTTTAATTTTGCAACTTATAAAGCGTTAAAATTAGTTTTCATTTTACATATTAAAACTGGTGTATGAAATGGCAAATTAAAATTATGTAATTTAATTTTCATTTTCATTTTGCACCAAACGTTGCACAAATGTATTGGAAAATGAAAATGTAAATTCAGAAATGCATTGTCATTTTACATATTGCATTGTCATTTTGCATATTACATTCCAAATTGAATATCGCTACCCATGTGCTTCCATATGACTGCACTTTGCATTTTCTGAGATTGACATGCTAAATGGCAGACTAACCCAGTTTACTCTCATTCATTTCGTTCACGACGAGATAAGCTATACCAGTTCATTTCATTCACGAACGACGTATCCGTTCATTCAGCTCGTTCACGAACGACATGTGTATCAGTTCAGTCATTTCATTCACGAACGAGATGTACTAAATCATTCAACTCGTTCACGAACGGCATGGGTACCAGTTCAGTCATTTTGTTCACGAATGATAAGATCTCTAGATCTAGATTCAGACTCATGTGAAACTCATTCATTGAAGGGCGTATTCGTTCACTACATTCAACAAATCACATACTCTGTCACATCTCATACTCAAAGGCTATTGGCTCGAGGTTGAGTAATTCTTTGACAGGATGATATGGTTGTGAACCGGTTCACCGAGCTGCGCATGCGCTGCTAATAGCGCCGCGCTGTTGTGGAGGGAGGAACTTCAGTGAACGAGAAATATGAGTCAGTGGATTGCGTGAACGAGAACGATTCGTTCACCTAAAAGATTCGTTCAAAAAGAACGATTCGTTCACGAACGACACATCACTACTAATTGCTCACGATGTGTTGCTTTATATCTGCACTGTGTCCTTCTCTGTCTAAATATGTTTTCCATGTAAACTAAAACCTGTAATTGCCATTAGTGTTTCATTTATTTAATTATGTCCTTGAAGACCTTTAACCTTGGTGTATATGGAAGTCAGCAGTGACAGATAGTGAAGATAATGCATTGCCTCTGTGTGTCTCGATGTCTTCGTGAGTTGTTGTGACTGACAAAGAGTGTACTCTGCTCTCAGCCTCCCTTGCATTCTCTGCGCAGACAAGCGGGTGAAATTGGTATATACACAGCAGGCGTTTACACAGACCACACATGAGTTCACACATGTCCCTCCCTCACACTACGAGACGGCTAAATGAAGTTAGCTTTAAATTACTTGGTGTTTTCTTTCCTTGTTCACACCGTTCTTGTGACGCAAGCAGCTTTTGCTTCCCAGAAGCCTACCTTCAACACAATAACTCAATCATGGGTGGCAGATTTAACTTTTAAGCTTTCCCTAAAGCATACCAGAGACAGTTAAGATGCTATTTCTGTGTTTGTTAAAAGCACACCGGTTTTCTCCCACACTTTGTTCACAGTGTCAGATTGGTTTACGTGGAGTTTAAGAAGGCTGCTCAGCAGAAGTTTGGAATATGTGTGTGTAAGAACACTTTTTTTACTCGACGGGTGTTGTTTTAAAAATCCCAATGTAAAACATGTCTAGATTGTCCTTGGTGGATATATCGGTACCATGTGGATTATCCATCAGTATATGAGATTTTCTTTTCAGTAGTGAACAATAAAATAATTGTGTGTGAATATTTCCCTTATTTTTAAATTTTTGGGTGTTTTCAGACCTCTACATTGTTTGCTGTTGCGAAACAGGGACTTCATTTGTTACAATGCAGAATTTTCTTCTTGGTTCAGTTCACTTTCACAAGGCATCATTGCAAAGCGTACCAAACTTTGTTCATGGAAGTCACGTGAGAAAAACTGTCCTCTTATTGGTGAGTGTTTACGTTCCTCTGCATCAGTCATCAAGATGCATTGACAAGTTTTTTTCTGCCGGCTTAATGTTGCGTTATCTGCTAGCTTTTTATAAAATCTTTCCCATCATTCTGAATTATGATGCCACTTGATTTGTTGGTCCATTGGGTCTGATTGCTTTCTTAACACAAGCAAACAACACCAGAGTCCATTTGCAATTGGGCTAAGACCAACTCGTTCAGGCAAACTTGGTCCTATTATTTTGGTGGTTCCTCAAAACCATCAAAACCAAAACCACCATTTTTTTTTCATACAGTACATTGGAAAATTATGATGCCAAAATTTGCTTGAAGTATGTAAAGTGACGTGACATGCGTGACTTCCCAACAAAGTGAAAGTTGTGACGTTTGCCAAGTATGGTAACCCATACTCAGAATTGGTGCTCTGCATTTAACCCATCCAAGTGCACACACACAGCAGTGAGAAGTGAACACACTGTGAACACACACCCGGAGCAGTGGGCAGCTATATATCCAGCGCCCGGGGATCAACTGAAGGTTCAGTGCCTTGCTCAAGGGCACTTCAGCCATGGGTACTGAGGGTGGAAGAGAGCGCTGTTCATTCACCTGCCCCAACTCATGCTAGCACCGAGACTCTAACCTGCGACTTTCGGGTTACAAGTCCAACTCTCTAACCATTAGGCCACAGCTGCCCCACTCTCTGTCATAGATTTGATAGATTTCAGTTTATTTGTGGGTTTTTTTTTTGTTTACTTATTTATTTTTTTTGTAATAAAGATATGTTAGCAATATATCCTTTTTAAACATCAAAATTAAATTATTTAGACAAAATAATGCTCTTACACACCAATAAGATAAACATGTTCTTAGTATTAGTGGATGGTGCATTTATTCGTTCAGTTTATGTCAACATCGTTTTTCTTTTTGTGCATAGAAATGTGGCTCAGATACTGGTGGTTTCCTCCTAAGATAGACAGTTCAGACAATTAATAATTCATCTTGTGTGTCTGGAACACTGTTATGTTGTATTTGATCTGTTCCTTTTCCTGTCCATAATGGACTTAAAAAGGACTTCCTCTCACATGCAGTACAGGAAAGAGTAATAAAGCCCTTCTCTTTATAGGTCACAGGGCAGTTTATGTGGGTGTACACGTACCTTTAGGAAGACAGAGCAGACGTAGGCATCGCCACCGTGGCCACAAGCACCATCGGAAAAGGAAGGACAGAGAGTCCGAGCGAGAGGATGGGAGAGAATCACCAACGTACGGTAATAACAGTCTAAAACGTCTCAATGCAACTAATTTAATCAATAATTTCCTGTTTTGGTTTGAGAATCTTGACACATTGGCTGTTTTTTTTTTTCTAACTCATGTCTGCAGACACTCCTTCACAGAGGGTCCAGTTTATCCTCGGCACTGAGGATGATGATGAGGAACATATTCCTCATGACCTCTTCACGGAGCTCGATGAGCTGTCTTTCCGTGGCGGACAGGCTTACGAGTGGAAAGAGACGGCCAGGTAAGGACAACACTGTGTGTAGGTGTTGTTTTTGTGTGTACAGGATATAGCACAAATGATTTATTAGCAGACAAAGATGGAGTGAACATCAACACTGATTTAAATAAAATTTGAATGAAGTTGTTTAATATGTCATGGAATGGTGTAATAAAAGTACAATAAAATGTAAGTATGAATAAATAAGGTGTGAAAAATTCTTTCATTAGACTTATTTGTATTGATTTGAAATATTATGTATTCAGTTATTTTGTGATTTAATACTGATTTGATGTTGCCTGTTTTATATTTTTTTTTAAGGTGTATTTCATTTAACATTAAATTAGTTTTCTCACTTTCTCTTATTGATTTGTTATTATGTTATTGTACTTTTATTTGTTAACATTCCATGGTGTATTTAATTTTAGTGTCAAATTGTTCCATAATACAGGCCATCTTGACATTATTTGCATTGACTGATTAAGCAAGTTTAGTATTTTTCAGTTATTACATTTACATTTATTTATGATTTGTTTTTGTTTTTAGCAGACGCAATGCTCTACCACTGAGCTACAGAAATGACAGCTCAGTTATAAGTATGAATAGGGTGTAAAACATTTAATATGTAAAATGCATTTAATTTCAGAATTTTTTTATTTTTTATTTAAAATGTAAAATATCAAACCATGTGGCATCTGCTAACAACATAATGCTTGACATTCTGTGAGAAGATTTTGTAGCCATTTTCACAATGACTTTAAACCAGCTGGTTTCAACTAACTTTATGTGTGATGTTTACATGTGCGTATTCCTTTCAAGGTATAGTTCTTCCTATACGCTATGGAAAACCTGACTGTTTGACCACCAGGCAGTGTCAGAATACTTGTTTTAAAACTTGGTTAACTTCGAATCCTATTTGGTGCAGGTGGTTGAAGTTCGAGGAGGATGTAGAGGATGGAGGAGAGCGCTGGAGTAAGCCCTATGTCGCCACGCTTTCCCTGCACAGCCTGTTTGAGTTACGGAGCTGCATTCTCAATGGCACAGTCATGCTGGACATGAGAGCAAACACCATTGAGGAGATAACGGGTAATGTTTGGCCGATAGATAAACCCTACAAACAAAATGAATGTCTGAAAAATGAATGTCTCTCCCTATTCCCAGACATGGTATTAGACAACATGGTGGCATCTGAGCAGCTGGATGATAGTTTGAGGGAGAAGGTGCGAGACGCTGTGCTGAAGAGACATCATCACCAGAATGAGAAGAAACTCAGTAATCGCATCCCGCTCGTACGCTCCTTCGCCGACATAGGCAAGAAACATTCAGACCCGCACTTGCTTGAGAGGAATGGTGAGAGCTTTTGCTGTGCTTGATTTTTTCTTTCTAATATTTACCTAACACTTTTGAACAAGATTCTATTAAAACCACCACTTATTGAAACTTTTTTTCCACTCAAAAACAAGAAATAAAGGAAGTAGGGGTGCACAGGGTCCTTGAGTGTGTGGCGAGCAGTTATTATTAGACATCCGACAGGAAGTATATGTGACTAGATCCGCCATTTCTTTCAGCGTATTTGACATGTGCATGGCATGTTTCATTGACTGATTTCAGGCCATCGCTGTGTGCTGTGTTGGCTGCACTTCCTGTCTTTACTCGCACCACAACATCCTTAAGAAAGAGCTGAAGTCACGGTGTTGTCATTGCGTGCCTAAGGCCTGTTTCAAATGGCACGCATGGGAAAGTTTTTAACTGATTAATCTACATTGGTTGAAACTCCGATCCCAAAATCTAGCTTGAATCACCTGGATTCCAACAGATTTACAGAATGGAAAATGCTGCATGTTCAAGTCACTGCATGTTGAACTTTCTTTAAACCAAGCAAACAATTTTAAGTATTTTTCTCCATTTTGTTTTTGATTTCATAGGAAAACGTATACATTTCTGTGAAACATGCCTTATCCAGAGTTGTTCTGTGATGGTTTACAGCAAAAAGATTAATGATCAGTGTGTGATGGTCATGTCTTTGGGTGTTGAATCATTTGACTGATTTGCACTGTCCGTTTCTTTGCAGTCTCCTCACTTCATTCTAACACTCCCAGCTCTCTCATCACAACATACTTGCTTTTTATTTTATTCATCAATGTTATTTTATTCCATCTGCAGTCTGTTTACTTTATTTTCCTCTCTTCATACTTTTCCCTCATCCTTTCCTGACCCCCTGCTCTGGTCCCATCAGGGGAGGGTCTCTCAGCCTCCCGTCTGTCCCTCCTTAGACGTACCTCCTCCACCTCCAGTCCCCCCAGATCACGCCGTCCCTCCAGAGAGTCCCGTGGTTCCCGTTCCTCCATCATTCTCAACCAGCTTCTGCCGAGTGCCAACGCATCTCTTTCCATCTCCCCCAATGCCTCCCCTTTCACCACCCCTCAAAACACCTCCCCCACCGCCCACCGTGCTTCATCTCTCCGCTCCCCAGGACCCTCTCTGCAGGGCCCCGAGCTGCTGGTGGCACGGGGATTGAGAGAGGACATTCCAGAAGTTGTGGTGTTCCCACCCGAGGAGGAGGAGAAACCACACTCACTGTTTTCAGCCACTCAGGAAGAGCAGGTGGCGCATGACCCGGGCAGGCTGGCACAGCTCTTGCCCCTACCTCAGTCAGGCAAATATCCAGCCCATCAGCATGATGTGTCACCTGCATGAAACATGTGCTCGGACTCTCACTATGTTTGTCATGAGTGTTTGAACCCAGAAAAAAAGTCACCAATTACATAATTTAAATATATATATATATACATATATATATGAAAAAAAGAAAAAAAAAGAAATGAATACTTGTTTCAACAAGGTTGCGTTGAATGCCTCAAATGTGACATTAAATACGTTTTGAATTTTACACAAAAAAAAAGAATCCTGAAAAAATCTGTTTCATTAAAAATATCATACAGCACAACTGCTTTAACACTGATGATAATAAGAAATGTTTATTGAGAAACAAATCCACATGTTAAAATGATTTCTGAAGGATCTTCAAATTACATTGAAGACAGGAGTGATTTAAATTATAATAATATTTTACAGTATTACCGTTTTTACTGCATTTTTAGTCAAATAAATGCAGCCTTGGTGAACATAAGAGACTCCTTTCAAAACTTTTACAAAATCTTTCCGACCTCAAACTTTTTTTGTTTACATTTCCTTGTAATGGTTTTAAAATAGTAACAAATATTTGGAACAAAACATATTATTTTGCAATATTTTATACATTTCATATGTAAACCTGAGATCTCTCAACAACAACTTGCTAAGCTCAGACTTCAGTAGAATAGTGTTTGTTTATGCATTAAAATGTAACCATAAAATATTTATTTACAATAATTTTTTCCATTAATTACAAAAACACAACTTTAGTTATACATTAAAAAGATTTTAATAAATAGAAAAATAACAATCTTATTATGTAACGCATGCTACTTTCAATGCAAAATCTCTCTCCTTTTTCTTTCTCAAACCTGTCTTTCACACCCTGCCCTCTGTCACCCTGAACCATTTTAAATGTCTTTTTGTCTCACTGTGTCCCCACTTGTTTTTCTTGAGTTTCACTATGACCAATCCATCAGAAGTTTTCATGAGAGCTTCCATGAGATCTTGGCTGTCGATATGAGACATTGCAACTTGGCACTGTTTTATCATTTTATCCTTCTCTGTGAATACACACAGAACACCAAGAAACATAATGTTCATATTGTGGTTCAGATATTAGTGTGTGGCTCTTTTAGACTTGACATGTAAGCATTCTGTTGCCATAATCAAGAAGTCTGGGTCTGTTAAAAGTCTTCCGAACTTAATGAGGTCACAGGTATCTACTCTAGCTATTGGAGCACATGCACACCAGAAACCAGGCCAATAAAATGAATCACCACAAATGAAGCACACTACGAAGGGTGGTAGTACCTCACAGGTGGTAATAAATGATGTCATGCTAAGGATCAGAAAGCTTCCCTTGACGCTTTAGGTCATCGGCCTCTTGAAATACATTTAATTCCAGAGGTGTAAATCGAGCCCGTTGAAATGGGAGTGGGTGATGTCATATGGCAATGCTCCATGTTGTACTTTGCCACATTCGTGTTGGCAGAGCATGCAGCTTGTGTGCTTGCAAACCTGACCAGGCTCTAGCGACTGACATTAAACAATTGCAGTGACTGATTTGTCTGTTCCATGTGTTTACAGGGAAGACCATAGAAGGAGGGACTTTTTGCTCCCTTTATTTTTAAGTTTGCTTGACGTCAAGCAGCAGGCTCAGATAGCAGCAGAACTTGTTTCCACGAAATGTCATCCCAGGCCTACACAGTTTTACAGTGCCTCTTTAAGGATAACGGGAGATGGTTTTTGATCACTGTGCTGTGTGAAGCAAAAATCCTCACCCAGAAGCCAGGAACAGTTTGTTATGCAATGGGAATTATCAAATTCTCTGAGAATATCACATCCTAAATTTTATAAAATGCAACCAACTTACAGCAAAGAGTCTATGAATTTTCACACTGCAGTGTGATGTTATCCAGAAAGCATGTGACTTACTCTGCATGTCCACACTCCAGACCACACAATGAGTGTGCAGTTAACCTTCCCTGTATATCAAAGCTTTGAGTCATAATTATACATCTAACCACTGTCTTCCTCCACAACTTTCCCCATTTCTCATCCTAACAGGTCTTCTTGCATCCCCCCAGTCGGCCCCGGGGGGCCTGGAGAACAGTAAACCCAGTGAAAGCCGTATGAACAGCGCTGGTGGCAGCAGGGAAAACAGTACTGTGGACTTCAGCAAGGTGAGCTCCCTCTACATCATGACCTATTGTAAATATTGTTGATGGTTATCACTTAAAGGAATAGTTCCACAAAAATGAAATTTGTGTCATTTTCTCATTAATTTCTCTTTCTTGGCATTGAAAGACAGTAAAGATTAGGGATCTTTAGTGAGGAGTGATGCTGGTTTTTTTTCATGCAAATAAAGTAAACAGTGACCAGGAACTGTCAAGGTACAAAAAAGAAGAAAAAGAGCATTAAATATTTTATATTACACATATAAAAATGATCTATGTGATTAAAATGATTCCTAAATGATCTTGGGATCCTACAGTACATTGCTGAGCACATGTAGATGAGGTTCATCTACCGTTCATTTAGCTCTTATAAAAGAAAACTGGCCATCACGCATGTAGCATTTCTGTATTACAGTGCTTCATAGTACATTTACCTGTATAAAACATTTATTTTAAGTTAATTTGTGCATGATTCTCCTTGTAATATAAAGCACTTTTTGGACTTTTAAGGTGAGAGGTTTTATTAGATCTGATAGATCAGAATAAAATGTTTATATGTATATATATATATATATATATATACAATGTATATATTTAGATTTTATAATAATATTTAAAAAAAAAATTATTTATAGACTTATTTATAAATAAAGAGAGAGAGAGAGGTTTTTTTTTTTCAGTTCCACAAGTTCTAAGTCTCAGAAAATGGTTAAAAACAGTGTTGAAATATTATTTTCACTGCCGTTTTGTAAACATGTCATAATGTAATTCAGGTTTTGCAAGCAAAGCAGATTGTAAAGGATAGGGTACAAATTTTAATTGGAGATTATGACTGTTTTTTGGTGCAAAGCACTAACATTGTAAGTGGATCAAATGACCAGTTTAATTACTGGCGTGAGATTGTTCTGACCAGAGAAGTCTCATGGCAAGATGGCAGGTATTTTCCAAACTCTGAACACACTCTGTGTCTGTCTGGTTGGTATCAGGACAGCCAATCCCCTTTTCACTGTAGTTGCGGATCTCTGGGAGGGGGCGGCAAAAGGCCTACTGTAAGTCTCTACACTGTTATAACTCATAACCTGTCTTCTGGTGTGTCTTCATCAAGTGTTTCATGACGTTGTGTTTGTGACTTTGGTCTTCTGTGATGTCTTGAGTGCTTAACCATGCTTTGATTATTGTATGGTGTGTTGTGATTAAATGATGTTTGAAGTCTCTTGGGAGAAGGAACAATGTTCCTTTTTCGATGTTGCAGTACTTTTACAATATTTCTAAATCTGTGTCCTTAATATGTGGTCATCAGACAGTCTTTCTTTCTGCTGTATTCTAGTGAGATGCCATCACAGGTTAGTTTCTGTTAAAACATAGTGAAGTATTGGTTTGAACAAGTTCTCACAGTTTTTTATTTTTATATGACAGGTTTGTTTTAAAATAAAACAGAAACTCTAGACATATTTTTTTTTCTCTTGTTTTCTAACGAATGTCTACCTGGTTCTGGATGAATGAAATCACTTGTAGAAGATGGACAGGGTTTTTTACTTGGTTCTATTTGATAGTTTGTTTTGAAACTGCAATTGATCCTGAACTTCAGGTGAAGTCTTATTTTGTTAGGTGTTAAGTGACGTCTTCCCACGAATCCTGATCCTGGTTAGAAAAATGTGACCTCGCTAAGTGGAAAAACATTTCTCAAGACCAAACTGGACTAGATTCTGCTGTCCTGTGGATTGTGAAATATCATTCCTCTCTCATGTGTCAGTGGTTTGGTGTGTTATGTGGTTGTGCAACTGTTGCTTTTGGTCATTGTCAATGATTTATCGTAGAATTGTTTCCCATGATTTATATTTTTTTGTGTTTTATAATTCATGTAATGATCGTTGATCATCATGCTAAACTGGCTTAACCTGAGTTTGGCAGAAATTTAGTTCCTGCAGTCTTGAAACCTGTTTTAGTTAATGTATGATAACCATAAATCATACCATCAAATATCCTGCACAGATTTGCTAATAGACTAGTTTGATTTCTGTTTGGTTTTGTAATACTGTGGAATCTACAACTACATACTCCCGGTAAACCAAAACACCATTCTTGAGGTACATAAACATCTAAAGTGACACTGCTTACCTGATCTTCTACTTATCTGTGTACTTAAGGTGGACATGAATTTCATGAAGAAAATTCCTCCGGGTGCTGAGGCTTCAAATGTTTTGGTGGGGGAGGTTGATTTCCTTGAGTGTCCAATCATTGCCTTCATCCGTCTCTCACCTGCTGTTCTTCTGACTGGACTGACCGAAGTGCCTGTTCCAACAAGGTAGCGCTCCGGCACACCTGAAAACATCCCTTGTTTTTACATAAATGGCTTCAGTAGGTCTCTTATGGCTGGAATTGTATGTGAAGCCTTTTATGCAACTAATTCCTGAAGTTTCATTTCATCCATATTTTTTTTTACTTTTTTTTTTATAAAGGTTTCTCTTCTTGCTGTTGGGGCCTTTCGGGAAAGGGGGCCAATACCATGAGATTGGCAGGTCGATAGCTACTTTAATGACAGATGAGGTGAGGCATCCACTCTGAATAAGCTGGAGCAAGTTCTTTTGAACGGTCATCAAAGAATCCTAAACAATGGTCCGTTTACACAAAGATAATGGTCAACATTGATAATATTTAGAAATATTTGTTGAGCACCAAATCAGCAATTTAGAACAATTTCTGAAGGATCATGTGACACTGAAGTAATGATACTAAAAATTCTACTTTGCATCAAAGGATAAAATTCTATTTCTAAACAGAAAACATCTCATTTCAATTTTAAACATTTTTCACAACATGACTGTTTTGATGTTTTTGATATAAATGCAGCATTAATTGAGCAAAAGAGACTTCAGAAACATTTTAAAAATTCACTTCAATTGTATTGTAAAGAAGTCATTGAAGTAAACTCAGCTTGTCTTTAGTCCTAATCTTAATTTTAAGATTGCAGCAGTTCAGTTTGCATAACTACATTTTCAGTTTCATGTCTTCTCTATCATCATGACAGATCTTTCATGATGTAGCGTACAAAGCCAAAGACAGGAATGATCTTCTGTCTGGCATAGACGAGTTCTTGGACCAGGTGACAGTGCTGCCTCCAGGAGAATGGGACCCCACGATACGAATCGAGCCGCCAAAGTGTGTCCCGTCGCAGGTAATCATACCCCAGAGATAGTGGTAACCAGTAGTTTGCTGGTTTAGTCTCTGGAAAAAGCCAGCCACTGGGTTAATGGGGGTTTTGTTGCCATTTTTTTATGTCTGCAGGAGAAGAGGAAGATGCCTTCCACGCCTAATGGCTCTGCTCCACTATCAGACATTATCAAAGAAGAGGAACACCACGCCGGACCTGAACTCCAGAGGACAGGACGGTCAGAGATCGTCTAACCTCCAACATTTATTGGCTGCATACTTTTTTTCTTGCATACCTCAACCATATTATTGTTGAGTTGGTCTATAAATGTAGGTAGAGGTATGCAAAGCAGAGCATATATTAAAACATAGAGATTCTATTATATCATGCCCTAAATATGGCTGACGGGTTTATATGACATACTTAGATATGTTATGCTCTTGCATAAGGCCATTAAGTTGTCTGGACTTTAAGGACATGTATAAATGTGTGTCAAACTGAACCCTGCCTGAACACAGTGTTTGTGAGAAAGAGAAGGGGGGGGGGGTCGGTGAAGTCTCTTAATGAAGGAGGACCTTATGAAACAAGCATTAAATGGAGGGGGGTAATAATGTTTTTATGGTGCAAATTTTGTGAGACTTTCATGTTGGAGATATTGAATAAAAGCGGTATATTTAATAGTGGCGCCTATCCTTTGATTTGTAGCTTTAAATGGCCAGCTGGAGACAGTTGTGTAAGAGAGCCGTCCATTAAGATGTGTTTTAAGAACCCCAGAGCGCTCTGAAAATACAGCACACCCTAAGCAGCCATTACGACAATATGAGAAGCCCTTATAATATCATTTCCAAATGCATTTACTAATTTTATTTCCATTAATGTAGGGACTTGGTTAACTTCACTGTTAGACCCAACAGTCATTAATAATTTCTGTTTTATTAGAAAACGGGGATTGTTAATACCAAATATTTAACAGCAATATCTATTATTATTAGTTAACTTCTGCAAATTATTTAACTCTGAATTTGATTGCTTTTGTGAGTATGTCCTGATAGAATTTATCCTTTTATTTTCTTCTTTCATCACAGGATATTTGGTGGACTGGTGCTAGACGTTAAGCGGAAAGCTCCATTTTACTGGAGTGATGTGCGGGACGCTCTTAGCCTTCAGTGCTTGGCCTCTATCCTTTTCCTCTACTGTGCCTGCATGTCCCCTGTCATCACCTTCGGAGGCCTTCTGGGGGAAACCACCAAAAACAACATAGTGAGTCAGACCTTCTGGAAAAAATAATGGCGGATTAAATCTGAGTGGAACATACAGTCTGAATATGATTCAGATTCACTGGAATCAAGAGTGTTTATTAAGCATAGTCTTTCCTTGTGCTTTAAAATTTATAATTTCTGCTTCCAAAGAATGTGTTTCTTCTTTGTTTGAAACTCTCCCACATTGTTGATAACATCTCTTTTGTCTGTGTTTGTTTTAGAGTGCCATTGAGTCTCTGTTTGGAGCTTCGCTGACCGGTGTGGCCTTCTCTCTGTTTTCTGGTCAGCCTCTCACTATCCTGGGAAGCACTGGGCCAGTTTTAGTTTTTGAGAAGATTCTTTTCAAGTTCTGCAGGTGAGGGAGACTCACTTTCAGTAGAGTGTCACAGTGTTCCTCATCCTCTCCCTTATGCATTTTCTTCGTGCTGAGAAACGGGGACAATTTGTGACGATTTATACAAATAAAAATAAAAACTTTTTTGATTCATTAAGACTAAAATATATTGGATTCATTAAAATGAACAGTTTGAACTGAGTTCATAGAACTAAATAAATCAAACTTACAGTACCAACTCAGTGGGCAAATAAAAACCTAATGAAAATCATTGTGAATAATTGGATTATTTTATTTTGCGTTCCAACTTATAAATGAATGAATGTTGAGTTCTTTACCCTGATATTTTATGAAATATCAGCACTCCTGTAATGCTGTTAGTCCAGTCAATTTATTTGCTTATAACTACCTATTGTTTAAAAAAGTTGAAGTTGATAAAATTGAAGTATAACGTCACATTCCAGTCGGTGGTTGACTTTCAATGTCAACTACAGTGTTAAGGCTACAAGGCATACAGCAAAAACTACTGGGCATGCACACATCAATATAGTGTAATTTTTCTCGCACTGTACAACAATAATTAACAATATTTTTGCATTATTGTAAGGGGTTGGATTAGGGTTGTAGATGTTAATAAAACACAATCTACTAGGAAGAAAATTAGCTGCCAGTTTTTGCTGTATCCCTTCTAGCCACAACCCAATTACAGTTTAAAAAGTGAAATACAATTCAGATTGTTTCCTCTTATGAAAGATTGATTTTTAAGCTGTAAGTACCATAGCGCCATCTACTGGTGAGGAAAGAGTGGTGCAGCGCTCCACTTTAAATGTCCAAAACCAGTGTCTATATGTTTTTTTTCAGCAGTGCAAATATAAAATTGCAAAACTGCTTGGTATCAAAAGTCTGTTTATCCATTCTCTATACAAAAACACATTGCTGATTATATGAAACACACAGATGAGGTTTATGTTTGTTCATTTAGCAGATGATTTTATCCAGGTATGTTGTGATGTATAACATGTCTGTTTGTCTCTTCTCAGTGACTATGGTCTGTCCTACCTCTCTCTGCGCACTAGCATTGGCCTGTGGACGGCCTTCTTATGTATCGTGTTGGTTGCCACTGATGCCAGCTCTCTAGTGTGCTATATAACAAGATTCACGGAGGAAGCCTTCGCTGCCCTTATCTGCATCATTTTCATCTATGAGGCCTTGGAGAAACTCTTCCAGCTGGGGGAGATGTTCCCTTTCAACATGCATGACAATTTGGATAACCTCACATTTTACACGTAAGGAAATATTCACCTTGTTGTTTATGGTATTATGCTTCATGTTTATTATAAGTTAATTTACTTATCTTTTTTTTTAGATGTCAGTGTTCACCTCCATCTAATATCACAGAGAAGATGGTACAGGCATGGAATCAGTCAGGTTTTAATCCCGAGACCATAAACTGGAGTGACCTTGATGTGCCAGTAAGCATTTCTGTTCTTCACAAAGTGTTTTTAATAGTGCTGCCAAAGTTAACATTAATAGGAGAAATATGATTAACAGGAATACACATAAACTTAACATTTTAATTGTTTGATTTTTTTTTTATGTACAAGTTCAGAATAAGTTGGACAGGGAGAAAAGTGCAGCATCAAAGGTGTCCAGTTGCCAGACAATAGTTTATCAATAAATAATAAATAAACAACTTCTTAACAGCATGTTTCTGAATCAAATGCATATAGAACTTTTAACAAAAGTAAAACATCTTGTTCTAAGATGTAACATGTAAGGTCTTTTATTTTTAAAATAATTTTTAGATGCACTTGTATTCACATCAAAGTTATAAAATATATTTAATTATTACTTGCTTTTTTCACTCTATCTTTTTAAAGAATTGCAAGAACCTCCATGGCGAGTTTGTGGGTCCTGCTTGTGGACATAATGGCCCGTACATCCCTGATGTATTGTTCTGGTCTGTCATTCTCTTCTTCACCACTTTCTTCCTTTCATCCTTCCTCAAGCAGTTCAAGACCAAGAACTATTTCCCCACTAAGGTCAGTAGAGTCATGCTCTGATCATGTGCTGATAGTGTTATTTGCTCTAACATTTAGTTTCTGTCCTCCAGGTCCGCTCTTCAATCAGTGACTTTGCAGTTTTTCTAACCATCATGATTATGGTCTTGGTTGATTACTTGGTGGGCATCCCCTCTCCTAAACTACACGTCCCAGATACCTTTGAGGTACTATAAATGTCATTTTCTGTAATTAATTTGTTTTTGTTAATCTTGTTAGTTCTTAAGCTAGATTCAACAGATCATGTTTGGCTGGTTTTACGGTTTCTGGACATTTGACCTTTGGTTTCCACTCTTCTAAATTTGCCTAAAAGTTAATTTACAAAGAAAGATTTGGAAATCCGTATTTCTCGAAATGCTTAACTTGCGCAGCTTTATATCATCAAAAACAGTTGAAATGAGTGTACCATCATGTGAATAGAGGCAAAACTTATATAAATAATCCAAAATAAACAGAAAACACACTTAGCGGGGTTTAGTTGACTCTAAACCACTCCAGCTGTTCCTGTTTTCTGTTATCCTGCTGGGCTTTGGCTATTGATTTAACCTCTCTTCTTTAACTGTTTTTCTATAAAGCCTAAGAACCAGGTGCTGCACTCTTATGCAAGTATTGCCATTCATTAGTAATGCTCAAAAGTGTAGTAATTTTTTAAATGTTTGAAATGTAAGAAATTAGAACTTTTATTCAGGACACATTAAATTGATTAAAAGTGAAATAAGTTACAAAAGCTAGTTCAATTTCAAATAAATGCTTTTCATTTGAACTTTATAGTCATCATGCATCACGGTTTCCACAAAAAGCAGCAGAATTATTTTCAACATTGATATTAATAGAAATGTTTCTTGAGCAACAAATCAGACACTGAATATTTCACACTAATTTTGTTTTTGTTGTATTTTTGATCAAATCAAGGCAAAAATTCGGCTTTGGTGCCTTTGTGAGACTTAAAAAAAAAAAAAAAAAAAAAAAAAAAAGTATGTGCTTCTTGGATGCTGTTAATTTTGCCTATGGTGACTCTAAAGCATTATTTTTTTGTAAATTCCTTTTGTAAAGGGATACACAGGTGACTGGTATTAAAATTCTGTACTATTTTGTCTAAAAAACCAGTGACTAACTAAAACCAATCAAATGCTGCAAGTGAATGTAGGGCATCACAACATTAAAATGTACAGTATGAAATATGATTATTAATTTTGAGATTGCGAAAGATTAAGTGTTACTTAAAAAAAAAGCTTTATTTTAGCATTAGATATTGGCAAAGATTATCTAAATGTAAAAATAGGAGAAATAAGAATGTCAAGACAATACAGATACCAATAAATTAAGCATTCTCTAATATAGACTGAAAAGTAATATGACACAAAAATTGTTCATCCCCAATAAATTCAATTTTATGTTTCATTTAATTAGGGCCAGAGCACCGGTGGTGCAAGGACCCTCTTGGAATTGCTCCGTTTATTATTTAAAGTGTATTTCTTCTGTCCAATAGCCCACCTCTAAGAACCGTGGCTGGTTGATCTCACCTCTGGGTGATAACCCTACATGGACGTTGTTTGCAGCAGCCATCCCTGCCCTCCTGTGCACTATCCTCATCTTCATGGATCAGCAGATCACCGCTGTCATCATCAACCGTAAAGAACACAAGCTCAAGGTCAGTCTGACACCTGATCCAGTCTGTCAGAGCACTGCAGCGGTCCTGGGGCTCATGATTCTGTTCTTCTGCAGAAAGGCTGTGGGTATCATCTTGACCTCCTGGTGGTGGCTTTGATGCTGGGCATGTGTTCTGTGATGGGCTTGCCCTGGTTCGTCGCTGCCACTGTCCTCTCCATCTCTCACGTCAACAGTTTGAAGGTGGAGTCGGAGTGCTCAGCCCCGGGAGAGCAGCCCAAGTTTTTGGGAATTCGTGAGCAGAGGGTTACTGGGCTCATGATCTTTGTACTTATGGGTCTGTCTGTCTTCATGACATCCATTCTAAAGGTATGGCACAGTTTGTAGTGAATTTTTTTTTTTTATATATATATATATATATAAGTATTAAACCTAATAAATCTACTGTATCATTTGATATGCACATTTCTAAGGCCTCTTAATTGTCTACATGATAAAAATTGGTTTAAAAAAACCTGTGTTGCTACTACGTAGCTACTCAGGTTGTGTGAAATGTGTCTTATTTGCTGTAAACTTTTCACTGATTTATATGAAGTAAACATACCTGTAAGAAAACATTTTATATTCTTATGCCGATATTTCAAGATAAACACCAACTGAAGCAACTTTGGTTTACTTAATTGTCCTTACATGTTTTTTTCTCCTCAGAAAACTCATTTTAAAATGTATGCAATTGTATGTCTTCATGGAGATCACACTGATTTACTTTTCAAGCTATCAGAATTTGATCTTACTTTTTGGCCATGTAAATATTTATAAATATATAACATATCACATATTTAACTTGGTTAGGGCCTTAGATTTTTTTCCTCTTGGAGTATTAGCTCCATATTCTACTATATCATGCTATATGAGGTATATATCTAATAAAAATAAAACAAATATGCCATTTTCATTGTTTTATATTTTGTCTAAAGGTTCAGTTTACTCTTCCATTGCAATAAATAATATACATTTAAAAAATAATAAAAAGACCACATGTCTGGCTTTACAGGGTTAACTGTGTTTTTAATTGTAATTGTTATTTTTCTAAAAAAAAATATATATATATATTTTTTATTTCTCTATAGTTTATCCCAATGCCCGTGTTGTATGGGGTGTTCCTCTACATGGGTGTCTCCTCACTCAAAGGCATACAGGTTAGCACACTTTCATTTTCACAATATTTGATCTAGTTACAGGATTGATTTATGTCTTGTTTATACATGCAGGTCAAACTAAGGCTATGATGAATGTGTGGTCATGTTGTTTGTGTATTCATTGCACTGCAGTTCTTTGACCGTATTAAACTGTTTGGGATGCCGGCAAAGCACCAGCCTGACCTGATCTACCTGAGATATGTGCCGCTGTGGAAGGTTCACATATTCACAATAGTTCAGCTCACCTGCCTGGTGCTGCTGTGGGTCATCAAAGCGTCTGCTGCCGCGGTGGTCTTCCCTATGATGGTACGTCATAGGTTCCATTTACACCTTGTATTTATGTATTTTACTCAGGTGTTGTATTTGCCTTTTGTAGGTTCTTGCTCTGGTATTTGTGAGGAAGCTTCTGGATTTCTGCTTCACGAATAGGGAGCTTAGCTGGTTGGATGACCTAATGCCAGAAAGCAAGAAGAAAAAAGATGATGACAAAAAGAAAAAGGCAAAAGAGGTACTTGTTCAGGATGTGAACTGAAACTTTGAAGCTGGTTCTCCTGTACCCCTTTATGGGCATTGAACATCAATATGATGCTTTGTTTATCTTCTCTTGATAATATATAATATATACTTTGAATATTTCTATCAACACACATTTCTTCTGTCTACCCAGGAAGCACAGCGCATGATGGAGGCTGAAGGAGGAATGGAGATCCCTTATGATAATGGGGACCACCTGGAAATCCCTGTGAAGACCCTTAAAGTCAGGTTAGTGAAGGTTCATAGCTGCAGTATACAATACATCCTGTGAAATCTAACCTGTTTGAGCTAAGGCCTTTCTTCATGTGGGTTTCTCTTAAACACCCTGTGATAGCCTCATTCAGTACGTTTTGACCTGTTTGTTTTGAGACAGATCTGACAGCGTAGTCTCCGACACCTCATATGAGGAAGACACGAGCGGAGTGGTTGGTCTTTTGTCTACTCTCAGGCCTGCTTGAGTCCTGGTTAACGCCCCATACGCCCTCTTTCCAGCTTTTAATCCTCACTTACATTTATTTAATGCAAAGTATTTTGCACATCACGATGTGAGTGCATGGTTACGAGTCGTAATCTTCCTCTGACAGTTCTGCATCGGTTGAAGTTATTGATGCACCTCATCCTTTCCCAATGCAGAAGAGCTTCAGATGATGATTGTTGCTCATAATTTACCTTGTATGTCTGGTAATTGACGGTTCATGTGTGAACCTAGAGCTCAGTAATATCTAAATAAATTAACCAGGGCCATCTCATTGACAGACAGCTGTGTCATTGACCTGTACACTTCTTAGGCTTCACTAACAGGTTACAAGAGCATTTTCGGAGCACTAACTCTCATTACATTAATATAAGGGATATTAATATTACAGCAGTGACTCATTTAGCCTTTAAATGACAGCTGAAGACCGTTTCTTGACATTTTCTTGCCTCAAGAAAAGTGTAATCCACATTAATAATGGCTCTCTGGAATTGTGTTCAGATATTTTATATAATTACTCAACAGGATTAATCATCAATAATTAATGTGCTCAAACCCCTGTTGTTGTTTTCACCATGATTTTACACAATTTAGTCATACATTACTGTTAAAAAGTTAAGGGTCAGTAAGAAGAATTTCACATTAAAGAAGAAATTATCATTTATTTGGCAAGGATGAAGTAAATTAATCCTAAGTGACAGATATCATTTTAAAGGTTTTAATGGCTTTACTTTTTCTAATAAATGCTGTTATTTTGAACTTTCTATTAATTAAATAATCATAAGAAAAGTCACAGTTTCCACAAAAAGCTGTTTTAAATATATTGTTCATTGTTATAATTTTAACAGTATTACTACCGTTTACTGTATTATTACTGTATTTTTATCAAACAAATACAGTCTTGATAAGATGTATCTCAAAAACGTAAAAAGAATATCTTACCGAGCTCAAATGGTTTAGCATTTTTGAACCACTTCTTTAGTTACAGGTTGCTCTGTGAACGTGGATTTTGTTTTGGGAGTTCAACGATTGATTTTGTTGTTGTTCTTGTTTGGCAAGTTTAGTCCGTTTTGTCTCATATCTGCTTAGTGTCCATTTCATGGTTACTTTATATTATTCAGTTTGGTCTTATAGAACAAAAATAATTCCATAAGGTTGATGTTTAGCTTTCAGCAAGTGAGAAAGTAAAACTCTGTCTGACTGAAAGGTGCTTTGATTACTAACATGACATATTACTCATGAACAACATCACAACAACATTAAATGCTCATCTCTAAAATAACACACAGGGTCTGCGCTGGGAAGGTTTGTCTTTGGTTCATCTGATGTGATTTTCATGCTTTATTAATCAAATGGCCATCAGGCACTGTGCTGGTGAACAGGAAGAGCAATACGTATGTTAACAGTGTGGGTGACCAGCTGTAAGTGCTCTGATGTGTCTTTTCTGCAGCACTGACCCCTCTGTGGTTAACATATCTGATGAGATGGCCAAAACTGCTGTGTGGAAATCTGTTGCCATGAGCTCTGACAGTGCCAAACTATTGAAACCTAGTGCCAGGTAGCCCTGTTCCTCTAACATCATCCCTGTCTGTTTCCTCTCACTGCTTTAACGCACAGCCTGTTTTTCCTACATAGATGTAAAGCTGTACAGAAGAACTGTAGATTTGAACCAGTAAAGGCCTGTTTGTCCGAGTTTTCATTTTAATGTATATTGTTAAACTTGATTCAGTGCAACTACTTATGTATGTTTATGAATAATTTAAGTTAATTATTGCAAATTAGTCCTGATGTACTATTTTATATATTAATATATATAAATTACTGCAGTTAATCGCATCCAAAAAAATACAAGTTTTTGTTTACATAATATATGTGTAGTGGTATGTGTATATTATGTATATATATATAAATACACATTCATGTATATATTTAAGAAAAATAAGTTATGTTTATATTTGAAATATATTTATATATCATATAAATTTATATGAATATAAATATATTCTTGTAAATACATACAATATTTGTAAAATATACACTGTATGTGTGTATTTATACATAATATATATACACCGTACACACACACACATATAAACAAGAACTTATTTTGGATGCGATTAATCGCTATTGATTTGACAGAACTAATATAATATCTAATGTTAAATTTAAATATATAGCAACTGTAAGTCGCTTTGGATAAAAGCGTCAGGTAAATGAATAAATGTAAATGTAATTATGTAAAATTTATAAAATTTAATTTAAATATACATAAATAGTTATGAGAAATAAATGATAAAATTACATATATATATATATATATATATATAAATAAATATAAAGTACTGACGCTTGTTTTGTAAAACAAATATATTCTTTGTAGAATACAAATTAAAATAATTATAATACATAATTGTTTTATTTATAACAAAGGAAACAATAATTTATATATATATATATATTTTTATATATATATATATATATATATATATATATATATATATATATATACAAAATTTAGATTTTATAAAAGTTATTAGTTTTCGTTTTTTAATCTTCATGTGACCAGGCCTTTATCCCTTGTTTAAAACCAATGCCTGTGAAAAGTGTGCATGTGCTGGGTTTGCTTTTGCTTATATAATGTTTGTGCTTTATTGAATCTGATACTGTTAGTTGCAAGTATGGCAATATTAACATTTAGAAAAATGTTTGCTGGGCACCTCCTTTGAGTTAGTTTTTGCTTCATCTCTTCTCTTTGTTTTACAGTGAAGAGAAGAAGGCTTGTATTAAGATCAATGTGGAGGATGAGCAGGGAGATACATGTGTGGATACAGAGACATCATTGTGAGAGACAGACTTTGAGAGCTCACTGTGGACACATGCAGGGCCCTTCCCAGAATCCTCTAGTCTGAAGCAGTGTTGCTCTGTTCTGTGTGCCCTTCCAACCTGCCAAAGTCAAGCCAAAGGTAGAGACGCCCGATAGAGGGCTGAGAAATGACTTTCAGGTATATTTATCTAAGTTTCTATTTTTAATCACACCAACAAACTCTTTTTTATTTTGTACAATTTGTTTTTAATATGAATAAAGCACCATGATTTCAGACATTTAGGGTATGTTATGAAGAACTCTACAGACTTAAACTTAGGTTTAGTGTTTTTATTTTATTTTTCTCAAAATAATGAAGACAAAGTCTTTTTAAGATTATTTTACACGCTAAAATCCTGTCTTCACAGTGCCACAGTTTTCAAATCATCACCTAAGATTTTTTTTTTCAGTATATTAAAAAGCTGTTGAAGAGTGCTGCTTTAAAAAAAAATGCATATAAGAGAAAATGTCTCGTTGAGACCAAAGGTGTTGACATTAGGCTGCATGACTGACCTACTAGAAAAAGAGTGTGCAAAGCTAACACTTCAAACTGTCATGAAGGACATATTAAACCTAAATACAAAGTAAATTATTATTATTGTTGTACTTTTTAATTCCCAATGATGGTCTGACAGATTTATTTACAAATACTATATTAAAACAAAACAGTGCAGAAAGAGAACAAACAGATCAACTCTTGCAGTCACTCAAATAAATAGTAAGAAATTGAGTAATGTAAATTGCTCCAGATTGTGTTAAAAGAGCCCCCCCCCCCACACTCATTCATTCATGTGTTTACATTGTTTCTCTTTTTTAGTGTTATAGAATTTTGTACTGTTAGTACGTATGATTTTTACAATGTGTTAATCAACTAATTTATTAATGGTCATTTAATGGTCAAGTAGGCGACGCAGAGGCATGATGGGGCAGGACTGCTGCAGTGTTGTTGGCCTGTCATTTATTTCCTCTTCTGTTACTTGTGTTAATGTGCACTTTAGGTAGGCTTGCCATCGCGGCTGTAGGCCTGACAACAACTTATTTAATCTAGAGCAGTCTCAGGAAACTCCTTTTTGTACTCTTTCCCCACACTACTCTATGTTTGAAAAAAAAATCACATGTCCTCCTTTCTGCTTTTCATTTCTGGACAAAAAAGTTGCCTTTTTATGTTTTGTTCATGCTGAAATTTTTTTACATCTATAGATGTCAACAGAGAAATTGTCAGTTATTTTATTTTATTCATTATCAAATGTATTTGACCTGGTTTATACTGTTTAGAAGTTTATTTCCACCATGGAATAAAAAATTAAAAAAGGTAATCGTGGTTTTTAAAGAATCTGATTTGTGAGATATATAAACTCAGAATTACCTTATTTGTTTAGGTTTTTTTTTAATGGTGGAAACTTCTATAGCTTTAGGAGTTGCCAAGTATAGTTCATTTGAATTGAATAACTTGTTTGCAGTAGTAAGCTAGCTTACTGTCCTCCTGCTCACACAGCACTTAGATCCCACAGTGACAATGAAATACCTCTGACTACTATATGTAAGCACTCTTTGATTTGTAAATCACTAGGTTCATTCTGTACATTTTCACTCTTGCAACAAGTTGCTTGTTAAATGTGATCAGTAAATGCTCGAGTCTGTGGGTGGGAATGAAATTGAATATCCAGAAGATGGTTTTCAGTCATATGCGCGGGTTCTTATCTTCCTTTGTTAGCTTCACAGTAAGACTCTGAACAAGTATTGCTGCCATGGTGTTCTGAGCTTCTGTCTTTACAATGTACATGTACTTTCACAGAATTCTGCCCAGTTCAGATAGATGTTTCCCTTGTGAACTGCAGGCCAAATCAAGATAATGTTAGACAAAGTTTTGAATTTGTACAATATATACATAGGGGAGAGAGCTGTCTTTTGTAATGTTGAAGTTATTAAAGAAAAAAATGAAGAAAAAAATGTCTGATGTATTTATTCTACCGTTTGGCTTGGTTTTTATTTTGGTTTTTCTCTGCATAATATTAACGCTACTCTTAAAAAAACATCCCGTCTCCCTCTATATATAGCAGTCTTCCGTAGCTTTCCAAACTATGTCTTTATTTGAACCAAATACAAGTTCACTGGCTATAAATAATAAATAGAGGTTTATTTTTAGAGCTGTAAGGACGGATTCCGCGGGAAATTGCATGCATACGTGAGTAGGATCAATCTGAAAGTGTCACAACGAACGAGAAAAATCGACTATAGAACATTAAAAACGGTACATTTAAAACCTTTTCTGATAAAATGAACCATGCTTTCACCGGTGCCTCGAAGCACATTCAGAGAGCACAAGAGCAAACGCCACACCTTCAGAATGACATATGCACTTATTTTTTAAACCGCTAGAGGGCCGAATGTTACATGGCTTTAAAGTGGTTGTTTCAAATCATTTTTTTTTTATAAACTTTTACAGCACACCAACGCTAACCAAATAAGTTTTTTTTCTGAGTGTGAATAGGGGCGATTCAAAGAAAATCAAAGTTATATATGCTCTTATTAGCAATTTACAAACACAAAAAGTAGACCTCTTCACCAGTTAAATACAGCAGCCCCTCACTGCAGAGCACAAGATCCAAGGGGCGTGGTTGGATTCACATCTAGGGGTGGAGACGGGTTTAGGTATATGACATGTAAGGTGGAAGGAGTTGGATCTGGATCCAACCACTGCAGCGAGGACCATCTCGCTAAATATGACCACACTGTCCAGATCAGTTAATGAAAACATACATTGTGCCTTTTAAATTCACATCAACATTAACTTAAAAACAACAAAGATCCAATGACTGACTCAAAAAACATTTAATTGGTAAAATAAAAAGTTCCTCACATCTGATAAAATGAAAAAAAGAGTTCTTGAACACTTCACATGCATGTCAATTGAAATGTAAAGGACACTTCTGAATTACAACAGAACACATGCTACAAATTGATATCTTTAATAATACTACGGCAGTGATTACAGTCCTCCAGCTTGTTTTTTTAAAGGACTATTATTATTATTACTACATGATGTCAAAACTTTATGGAATTGGGAAAAAAACTTGTCTGTTGCCATTTCCTTACTCGTGGAAAATGAACGCAACACTAGCACTGGTAAACTTCAGTAAAGAAACCAACATGATCCAAATGAAAATACAGTCGAGCAATACATAAAAAAATTTAAAAAAATATGGCTAATACTGATCATGATTTACACACACACACACACACACACACCAAAGAGTAACAAGCAGTTATTTTTTTACAACCATTGACTGATAAAATTAAGTTTGCAGATTAAAAAAAAAATAACAGTAGAGACTATAATAATCCTCCCGCAAACGATATAACTTTTTATAGGTCACTTTGGTAAGAGCATCTGCCCAAACCAAATCTAAATGTGAAAACTATCCACAAAGTTTTACAAAACGTCACAGGTTGAAAATCCAAGAGTGTAAAAATATTTTATGCACAAAAAGTGAAATGATTTAAGTAAACAATTGTCTGGACCATATGCAACCGGCCAACAGCAGCACCATTGATGGCAAAAATCACAGTTAAACGAATAAGTCATTTTAACAAGCATGAGAACAGATAATTAAAGAAATAGTTAATAAAAAAAAATATGTTTAAAACTGACTCACCCTCTGTTCTGATGAAGAAACAAACTCATCTACATCTTAGATGGAGCTCATTTTCAGCCAATTCATTTTTGGGTGAATTAATCCTTTCAGTAAAAAGGGGTGATTCAATACTGATTGACTCTCACAGCGGTTCAAACATCTCTAACAGCTTATCAAAACAAAACAGACACCCAAGTCCAGGGCTCAAGAAAAACACATCTGACCTTTACCAAAATAATCCTTGCCGTGTACATACGTGTACGGGGATAACTTCTGTTATCTCATATCTCTCACTGTTTTGGGAACTCGCAGGACTTTGTAAATGTCATTGTGAAAGACGGTGGAGAAGTGAGGACGTGAATCCCTCCACATGAGAGTGCAAAGTGGCACTTTCCCTGCATTTTGTGCATCCTCCACGTCCCAGATCTCAGGCATGCTGCAACCAGGCCTGGAGATGAAGAAGAAACACATGTGAGATAAATGAACTGATCAGAAAGTGGTATTAATTTAAAGTATGCAGCATTTACTTGGAGCGTCTGGTGCACCACGAGTCCTCAAGGATGAAATAGTCCACCTGCAGCTTTATTAAGTTTCGCTTCACCACCTCAGCTGGCTTTCGGCTGTACATGGCATACACCATCTTTGTTCTTTCTCTGAATAAGGACAAGTTAAATCAAATGCTTTACATTGACAAAACATTGTGAGAATTCAATACTGTACTGTAATCCAGAGATAAAACGTATGTTAAATCACGTGTACCTCAATCCTGCGTCTTCATAGTGTGGGTGGTTCACTATGGCTCTTCCTGTGGACAGTTTCACACTCGCCATGGTGGGCATTGCACCAGCAAACACAGCATCTACAGGAACATTGCATGGATGCAGAAGTCAGACACTGGTCACATGAAGTGAGATGTTGAACAGCAAAAGTTTCTCACTAGGGCTAGTGTTGTCTTTGACCCATTCCAGGAGCTCTTCTTGAGGGAAGTTACTGAATTCTCCTATGATGCCCCATTGACTCTGCAGGTTGGCGACTCCTTGGACTGCCATGATGGATAATATTCCCACAACCGTCAGCTGAAGTTTAAACTTCTCTCCTACCCAGCCAAATAGCTGCAGATGAAATCAAAACATTAGTCACACCACATAGTAAGAGCTTTTGCTCAAATCAGCTTCCTTGCATTATGGGAATTGTGGGGCGAGTTATGGAGAATGAATAGTTGGGTCACCTGTCTGGAGCAGATCAGACAGGACATGATGCACATGTGAGGAGTGAGGAAGAGCTTCAGCCTCATGATGAGCACAGCCAGCACTGCAAACGCCACCAGCTGCAGACTGTGATACACCAACTAGACAAACATCACAAGATAAAAACAGCCTCTGGATATCAACTTGTACGTCATGGGTCACATACTTTGCATTCAGATCCTAAATTTCATGTGTCATGTGTTTTCTGAATACTTATGTAAATGTGATATTTCAGTTTTTTCTTTTTAATGAATTTACAGACATTTAAAAAATGTTGTTTTCACTTTTTCAGGAGGTTTTCTTTAGATTAATGAAAACAAAATGAATTTAAACAATTGTAGTTTTAGGCTGCAACATGAAATTGAAAAAAAAAAAAAACTTTCTGAATGTACAGTACATTGCTTTATATACATTAATTAAGGGGAAAAAAGCATGAATCATAAAAAGTTACACATGAAATTACAGAAACGTACCACTCCCTTCGCCAACATCTGGCTCCTGAAAAATGGAAGAACAACATTTAGGAATTTATTATCCATTATTATTCAAAGAAATGTAAATATATTCTACTATTAAAAAGTTAGGGGTCAATAAGACTTTTTTAATTGAAAGAATGAAAGAAAAATCATTACTGCAATAATTTAGCAAGTACATAAATTGTAATATAATTGTAATATTACTGTTTTACAGTATTTTTGACCAAATAAATTCAGCCTTGGTGAACCTAATAGGCTTTAATAAAACAAAGCAAAAAAGTACATAATTTTGAACCAGTGTATCTTTTTTTTCTATACAGAAAGATTAAAAATGATTAAATATAATTTATACTAGGGCTGGATATCGATTCAGTTGTTCCAGATCAATTCGATTTCGATTCACAAGCTCTCAAATCGATTCGATTTCGATTGTCAATTCGATTTCGATTACTATATTTATGAAAAAGAAAAGTGAACATAAGTTTACAAGTAGGTAATTAATAAAAAGAAATTAAAACTGTTATAGCTTTAGCATAAAATCAAACCTGTATATTAAACTCTTATTTTAGGTACACGTGGGTACATTAAAACAGAACCCATCTCTAATTTCCAAATGCATACAATTATGTAAAATAAATACAATTTTGATGCAAGATGAAAAATGTATGCTGAAAAAAGTCAGAACAGTCGCATTCCTCGATCAAACAGGATCAAGTTATTTCATTTTTAAGATAAAATAATCATACAATTTTACAAAATTTGCTGTAACATTGAGGCTACAAGCCTATGAACAATGTAGGACAACTAATACTGGCTTATTGGTGATAGTTTACCCAAAAATAAAAAATTATTCATCTGTTTCTGATTTGTAGGATTATTACATCATTTCACCGCTGCATTACAAATCACGCAAATAGCTTTGTTCTTGTCCACAACACTATCGTCGTCGTCTAGCTAGCGAAATCTAAAATGCTTCCATACCTCTGACTTTTTATGTGAAGGTGGCATCAATGTCAAAAAAGCATCTGAAACCGCCATTTTAAGCACAGAATGAATGAATGACAGGTTCGCCTCTCGCTCCTTGGTAACATCATGCAAGGAAAATAAGACGGTGACATCTAGTGGAGAAGACTAGTAATTAGATTAACGTTAATCTTATGTTCAATGTTTGCGGAAATAAATATGGAAAAAAAATCTATTTGTGGCCTTTGAGAATCGATTTTGAATCGACCACATTTGAATTTTTTTACCCAGCCCTAATTTATAAATTTTTTAATTGTGTACTTTTCTTTTATGTAACACTTTTCACATACTGTTCATGTTCACAACAATCATGCCAGTAAAGTGCTGTAGATATAGAATACTTACTGCTCCATTTCATCATCCTCTGACTTTTCTGTAGTTCTATTTCTGAGAAACACAATGTCCTGTATAGTCTGAACTCAGGAAGCAAAAGGAGGAAGAAATAGAGGGAACTTTAGTGTGTCGATTACTTCTACAAAAATGCTTATGACACTAAACCAACCGATAAACACCAAACTGACAGAAACATGTAACCCTAGAATATTGTTGCAAATAGATCAAAGCAGGACATGCACACCAAAATGTAGGAGGGGTAAATCATCCATTATCCAAGTGAAAACAACTCACCGTTCCTGCAATAAAACCCACAATCAGCACATTAATTGGAAGCAGCATGGTTTTGATGTACCGGATGAGAGTCTGCAAACACATTAGGTCTAATAAAAACAGAGCTTTAAGGGGAAAATGATGACTGACTGCAAGGAAATAGATCACATTACCCACCTCTGTTTCGATGAAGTCAAACTCAGCAGCACACGTGTACATCATCGTGTCAAAGTCTTTGTAGCTTGTGAACTTGGATTTGATCAGACTGCTGATGTGGGCCTATAATTCAAAACAAAAAATTTACATTTCAACAGAACCCTAAATCTAACTGATATTCATAGCACTGCTCTCATTTTACCCACATCATCTGATGCCCCAAAGATCACTGAAAGCATGAACTTCAGAATGACAGTGGAGACCACCCATGCAAGGCACTGCATGACCTAACAAAAACACAAAGTGTCAACTCAGGCACATTTTACTGCTGCATCAGTCAGTACTCAGTTCTGCTTGTGCTCTTACCCATGTGAAGAGTCCAGGTTTGAATATACCAACCAAACAACCCCTGAGTGCAATTACCCCCTGAAATGAAAGCAGACCAACCAGTAAACCTGGCATGTTTCTTCACAGTATGTTTGTGTTTGAGGTCATCTATTTGTATGTACTTTGTACTTAGTCATGGATACTTATTTGGTCAGACTATGGAACCATTTAGCCAGTATGGTGTCCTAGGAACTGACTATACCACACTGTGCTTTTCTGAGCAAGTAGCTAATGAGTACAGCAATGAGCATTCACATGGTCCAACTCACCCAGATGGAGATCAGTGAAGAGGCGTAGAAGGATGTCAAGAGCATTGAGTTCCCAAACATTAAAAAAAAACAGACGGCTAAGGAGATCTGTGAGGAACAGTCAGTTCATCAATGAATCAGAAACACAACATGAGCAATACTGTAGCTCTATTAATAAAGTCTTTACATTACCATGTGAGTTACTAAGACAGACTGCATTTTTGCCGGACTCAGATATCCCAGTATATATGAAGCAAAAAGGGATGCCACCTGTAAAACACACACAAATTATTGTCATAGCTTCCTTGCTATCCTGCTGCAAAACAATTTTCTCATAACAGTACAAATTTAAAATTGGATTGCAAAATATTCCTGAGGCATGCAATCATGTTAGGCTTTTCTAGGTCTTCTTCAAGCAAAATATCATTACAAATGACTCTGACTCTGGAGCGAAACTGCATTACGTTTCTATTAGGAAACTGTCAACATCGTTCAAAAGTTTGAGGTCTGTGAGATTTTTTTGTTTTGAAAGAAGAAGTGAAAACTTTCATTCAGCAAGAATGCATTATAACATTAATCAAAAGTAACAGTGAAAACATGGAACAAAAATTTATATTCCAAATAAATTATTATTTTGAACTTTATATTGGTATAAGAATTCTGAAAAAACACTCTTTTTTCACTCTTTTTTCTGAATTCTTTTCAACACAGAATATTTTCTTTCAACACTGATCATGTTTTCTAAGGGACTAAATCAGCATATCTGAATGATCTGTAATTTCTGTTGAAATTCTGAAAATCAACTTAACTACGTTATCATAGAAACATTATTTTAAATTGTAAAAATACTTCACCCTGTTAATGTGGATGTTACATTTAGCTGCTTTCTCTACTTCCTATAAATATCAGCATTAAACAAGTGATTGGGTCTCTTCCATCACTCACCTGGGTAAGCAAGACAAACTGAGCAAACTGCCATGGCAGCATGAAGAAAATATTGGAGATCCCCAGAGCCATCATGGTATTCTTGCTTGGGTTCCTTGTCCTTAAAACAAAATACATTTTAATTGCACAGAATAACCCAAGGTTGTGTGTATAATCATAAACAATGTACACATAAGCAGCCTAAATACAAAAACATTGCTTAAATGTGTCCGGTGACCACATAATACTTAAAAGATCTTAAGTCATCTCAAAGTATGAACGTGAATGAAAGACTGGATATAAACATTCAATTGCTATGATTTGAGATGCAAACTTAGGGAAGAAAGCAAGTTACCGGAGGATGTAAGTGAGCAGAAGCATCTGCAGAACCAGGAAGGGGTAGGAGAAGCTCTCTCTCAGAGGTGGTGTCCACATGACCCGAGTACTCTGGGATTCAAGGGTGTAAAAGAGAGACAAAAACTCTTTAAGTAGCAAAAAAAATTAATAAAATAAAAATTCTCCAAGATGCTTAAGAAAACGATCTGCTTTACCTCTCCATGATTAAAGAAGAAACACAGAACTGTAACAGTGCCACCCAGTCGACTGCCACTAAAAGAACAGCCAAAAAATAAAGTTTTTATTTGCAATCAACGTATAAACTCAAATTTGCACTTTCTTTGGTATTGATTAAAGGACTAGATGTTTATTCTAGGCTGAATTACCTCAGATATGTTCCATAAATGAAGAAGAGGCTCATCATTGCCCCATTTAACAGGAACACAAATGTGACATAAAAGTAAGCAGGATCCCCCAGACCTGTGGAAAAGCCACTCAAGTAAGTAAAATACATGTGAAATGAAAAACACTTGACTGCCAGTCACACAGTGAAGGAAACAGCATTTATTCTCCACTTCAATAAAACTTTATAAAAATCTCCCCTCATAATGAGTGTGTTAGCAGGAGTGAAAATTTGCAAAAAAAGTCAGCGAGTACAAAAAAAAAAGATTCAAGAGTTATTCCTAAAGCATGTATTTTTAATCACAACTACAATGTAGAAAACGTTTCTAAAACAACAAGACAAAGTAAAGATGACTGTTATTTAGAAAGAACAAGGTAATGAATTAACAAGTCATGAATACTTAATTCATGGGCCACAATTTAACTAAAACAAGTTGTTTGAATGTCATGTGTGGGGCTTTACAGGTATTTACATTGTACTGAACTGCAAATGCTCTAAGTTTAAACAACACATAGATGTGTGGGCCAAATAATGGATACTTATTTGATGTTTGGCTTCTCTAATACCTTCACAGCTCTCCACCGGATCTAGACCCTCCCCTCTGTTGATGGTCCAACACATCTTGGTAGGGATCCCAAAGAAATCCATTGTGCTAGTGTATGCTCTGTACCAGCTGGCCAAGACCACCTGCAGTACAAAAGAGCAAAAAAGATGGTCGACTTCAGAACTCAAGCAAACAGTGTGAAATAAAGGGATTTCACTGATATTCAGAAGATGCCAAAGAGCTCATGTCACCTCAGGGTACAAGTTAAACCTCTTCAGAGTGTTTATCACCAGAGGATATTCAGTGAGACGATCGTTCATGATTTTATACAGACCGTCCATGAAAGAAGGAGCCTTGATGATGGTCTTGAAGTAGGAGTAATACAGTCCCTTAAAAGACAAAATAGCATATGCCACTGTGAGACAATGATCTAAATCAGCAAGATATCAATTAAAGTTCAAGCTTAGTAATTAGTTGCAAGGTGAAGGAGAGCTATAAAGATAGTAAACTCAAGACAAAAATAATAGCAAAATGACTCCCAATTTAACATATCTGTATAGACACAGTAAATTATTTAGTTATCATATTGGGGGGGGGGGGGGGGGGGGGGCAATAATAACCATCTCTGTTCGAAAGGCCATCTCCTTTTCCAAAGACGACATGTGTGAAAAATGTCTGTCATTTTCAAACAGATGTGAGAGATGATACCTGAGAAACAAAGGATAGTTTATTTAGTCAGAATAAGAGGAATATTATGTTCATGTTTTAAAGATCTATAGCTACTTACCAGTGTAAAAATCCCACAATAATAGCTGTGGAAATAAACACATCAGGTTATGTGACTTTGTCCAGAGACAGATCGCTACGTGGCCACACTGAAGGACTCTTATCTGACCATACAGAACCAGTGGCTAAGACAAAATGTGGTAAGAGTCGCCTACTTAGAAAAATAAATAAATAAGAATAACTATGCTACACTATTTTAATCAAGTAACGTCTGTGGATAGTTCACATGTACTGACAAACCATAAATGCGTTAATGTATGGTCATCATTGGCTGAGTGAAATGAATGAAATTCGATTGGTTGCTAGTAAACGTGAGCATTCACAAAAAAACCTAAAGATTAAACTTGTCACTTGGAGTTATTCAGGAATAAAACCGATAAAGGATAACTTATATGAGCTCTACTCAACTTTGTTGTTTACGAGCGAGTTTCTATAATACTGAGAATATGCTAGATGCTAATCATGTGAATAACCGTTAGCTAAGTTACCTAACGTTAGCGGCTAAGAAACAAAGCCTTACCGAGAACCAACACTGATATTCCTCTTGCAAAAGCGGAGGGGCTCAAACCTACTTTGCTTCTAATTAACCCTGGAAAAAGTCCGTTTTTACTCTGGGAAGCCGAGCCCTTCCCATCTTTGGCACGCTTGCTTTTCCCTGACGCGGACTGACTCCTGTCCTTCTCGCTGCTCTGGTCCTTGGAATTTGATTTTCTGGCTTTAACTACCATGTTTTCATATTTCTGTCTGTAGCAGGGAAGCGACAGTAGCGTAGATACGCGATAAAACCAGATGTTTGACTCTTCCGAGAGCCTATCATCTGTAGTCCTGCACAGTTCGAGCGCTGTGGGACTTCACTGATCTGTTGAATGAAGTCGCCATCGCCCCCTTCTGGACGCGACGCTCACGCTTGGATGGACGAGGAACCATGACAACGTATTAAATTAGCCCGTTACAATTTACATTTACATTTAGTCTTTTAGCACAGGGGTTTTCAAACTGTGGGTCGCGACCCACTCGTGGGTCACGGAATGGAACAAGGTGGGTCGCACAAAGTCACTTGGCTGCAGCTAATTTTGCGTTTCAATGACACACAGACACTAACACAGTTCAGTCTAGGGCTGCACGAATGTGACGAGTGGGGCGGGGCCTAGTGCCATGGGAACAGAGCTAGGCCGGTGGAGTGATTGGGAAATGAGCAACACTCACCGGTCTCAAGAACCACGGAGGAGATCGGAAAGATACAAAAGAGGAGCGATGACAGTGAAGGACGAGAGAGGACCAGGCCTGGGTTTTATTTTGTGTTTGTTTTTTATTTGTGCACGGCAGTCATCCGAGAGGGGCTGTCGCGCTGTTTTGTGTTTATTTGGTTATTAAAACTTTGTTTGATTGTCCGCCGGTTCCCACCTCTTTCCACGAAGGAGTCATCGAGGCGGTGGGCTGGAGTGAGTTCGCCCCCCCCCCCCCCCCCGGCAACTCACTCCAGCCCACCACATCGAGCACCCTCGGCGGCAGACTCCTTCGCCCTGCTCGATGGCACTGCGGATTCACCCCAGCGGCGAAGGATCTTCGGCAGCGCGCCCCTCCTTCCTCCCTGGCTTCGGCACCAGTGTAAAACATTAAAATCTTCACAATCACAGGAAGAAGGAGGCGGGAACTGGGAACCCACTCATCACAACGATATAGCCCACCAACATTAATAATGAACTGCAATATCCTTAGTGTGATTTTCAAATTGCAATTAAGTCCGTGTGCGTTGCGTGTTTTGAAGGTCTCAGAGCAATGTCATTAAAAGGTTCAATCGGTCTTTTTTTACCTATTTCACAATTATTTTAATCTCCAAACTGTTTTAGATAGTTCTGCTTTGCTTCTTATGCTTTTCTAAAAAAGTGTTGGATTGTGCTCCGTTCTCGCCGACACACACGGAAGGATCATGAATGCAACAAAACACAGCAGCGCAGATCACACTTCACTGGAGTGAGCCTGCTTCACGTTTTTATGGACACTACATATTTTAACGCCAGTAAACAAAAATTAAAACTTGTAAATTTGTAGTGAAATTTTCAGTTGTACTCTAAAATAAAATGGTTATTTTTCTTAAATACTTAATCTCTGTCATAAAAATTTTAAGTAAGATTAGGTTTAAAGTAATTTCACTCGTTGTTTTTTTTTTTTTTTTTAATATTTTGGTGGGTCGTGAAATATATTACACTTGTCTAGGTGGGTCGTGGAATGGAAAAGTTTGGGAACCACTGTTTTAGCAGACACTTTTATCCAAAGCGACTTACAGATGTTTGGACACACCTTCTCATTCATTTCTTTATTTTCATGACTATGAAAATTGTAGATTCACACTGAAGGCATCAAAACTATGAATTAACACATGTGGAATTATATATGGAATTACATAACAAAAAAGTGTGAAACAACTGAAAATATGTCATATTCTAGGTTCTTCAAAGTAGCCACCTTTTGCTTTGATTACTGCTTTGCACACTCTTGGCATTCTCTTGATGAGCTTCAAGAGGTAGTCACCTGAAATGGTCTTCCAACAGTCTTGAAGGAGTTCCCAGAGAGATGCTTAGCACTTGTTGGCCCTTTTGCCTTCAGTCTGCGGTCCAGCTCACCCCAGATGAGTACATTGGAAGTAATCAAAAACAACAAAAAAGCAATGATATATAAATGCTATAACAAGTCTCAGTTAGCTCAAACGCAGTACACATAGCAAGGGCTTTTAAATAAAAAGAAAACAGATAGAATAGAAAAAGAATAGAGCAAGCTAGTGTTAGATGTCTTTTTTTATATAACTTTATAATAAATAAAAAGAAAATAGATAGAATAAAAAAAGATTAGAAAGGTAGTTAGATTTTTTTTTTTAAGAACAGAATTAGAATAGTGAGTGCTAAAGTTGGAGGGTCAAATAAAGATGGAAGAGATGTGTTTTAAGATGATTATTGAAAAAAATGGCTAAGGACTCAGCTCCTTGGATTAAGCTGGGCAGGTCATTCCACCAGGAGGGAACATTTAATTTAAAAGTCTGTAAAATGAAGCGACGTTCACATGAATTTAGGTAAATGGGTGCAGAGCCAGTGGTAGTTTTGTAGGCAAACATCAATGCCTTGAATTTTATGCAAGCAGCTATTGGTAGCCAGTGCAAATTGATAAACAGAGGTGTAATGTGCATTCTTTTTGGCTCATTAAAAATTAATCTTGCTGCCCCGTTCTGGGTTAATTGTAAAGGTTTGAAAGAATTGGCTGGAAGACCTGCCAAGAGAGCATTGAAATAGTCCAACCTGGACAGAACAAGAGCTTGAACAAGGAGTTGTGCAGCATGTTCCGAAAGAAAGGGCCTGATCTTCTTAATGTTGAATAAAGCAAATCTGCAGGACCAGACAGTTTTAGCAATGTGATCTGATAAAGTTAGCTGATCGTCAACCATAACTCCAAGGTTTCTGGCTATTTTTGAAGGAGTTATGGTTGATGTGCCTAACTTGGTGAAATTGTGATGAAACGATGGAACCACAAGCAGTTCTGTCTTGGCAAGGTTGAGTTGAAGGTGATGGTCCTTCATCCAGTAAGAAATGTCTGTTAGACAAGCTGAGATAGCTACTTTTGGATCATCAGGATGGAATGAGAGGTAGAGTTGAGTGTCATCAGCATAGCAGTGGTATGAAAAGCCATGTTTCTGAATGACAGAACCTAATGATGCCATGTAGACAGAGAAGAGAAGTGGTCCAAGAACTGACCCCTGAGGCACCCCAGTAGTGAGATGTTGTGACTTGGACACCTCACCTCTCCAAGATACTTTAAAGGACCTATCTGATAGGTAAGACTCAAACCGCTGGAGTGCAGTTCCTGAGATGCCCTTTGTCAGTAGTATTGAAGGAGTTTTGAAGGAGTTATGGTTGATGTGCCTAACTTGTCATAAGTTAAGCACTTAACATATATTGTCATAAGTGTATATCAAAGAGAACAAAGTTGCATTTTCTAAATACTGAGTGGCAGTTGAGAGAAGAGTTGCCATGAGTTGCCATGTATTTCGATTAGATAGCTATTTATTAGTAATTTCAGAACAGCTGTAGAGTTCACTTGTGTTTAACACTTTGCATTGACGTTGAAGTGGTCAAGTTTATGAGTAACGTTAACTTAACTGTACATAAAATTAAGCATTTTAATATACTTATTAATGGGTTTATTTTTTCATGTTAAGGTTAACAGCTGCCAGTGTGAGCATACAAAAATACAATATATTTTATACTGTATACTTTTGCCAAATAATATCGTTCATACAAAAGTATGTTTACATAGACGTTTAAAGAGATTTGAATATCTTTATAGGCTGCATAAAAGTAATCCAGTAATTGGACCTAACTATATATTACATAAATACTGAACAAACAATAAATGGCTGAATTCGGAATAGCATTATATCTTACTAATCGTAATATTTTTTCCATATAGAAATATGATACGAGGATACGAATTCATTGACTCGTTCATTAAAGAACAGGATCTAAAGAGTTCGAGAATTTAACTACACAAGTGGTCGCGCTGTTTTTGGATTCACTCAAATGAACCGACTCTTACAAGTCATTCGTTCCTGAATCGGACTTCATGTTTTGATTCACTAAAAAGATCCACCTCACAAGAGTCATTTGTTCGGGAATCAGAATACTGTCTCTTCTGCGAAGCCATGTGTTCAGATGAGAGCAACCGCAAGATGTCGCTGTGAGCCTGTGAGCACGACGACTTTAGCACACTTTGAAAGTAGGCTATAAGTCATTTATATAATATGAATTTATAGTTAACTTGTTGATTTAAACGCAAAGTTTTATATATATAAAGTATGGTTATTAAAACTTATAGTTGCACCAAAAAGTACTGAGACAATTAAAGTTGCACACTTAAAATTCATTAATGTTGTTGCATTAAAAAAAATAGCAAGTTATTTCACATGTGTGTTGGCTTTTAAATGACCAAAAACAATACATTTAGAGTCTACAGCCACTCAAATGATTGTTTTGTAATAGTAAAATTGCTTTAAAAAAGTACATTTAAGTCTGAGAAAATGTCTAGAATCATTTGTTTACAGAGGCCATTTGGTTTCATTTGGCCATTTATTTTTAATGCATTCAAATACACATTTTAAGTTTGGCTCAAGTGTGCAAATACTTTGTGTGAAAAGTGTGCTCCTATAATAAGTGGTGGGTTTACTGTGTCGTTTTTGATGGTACCACAATAAGTTGGATTGAGTTCTTGAAGTGGGCAACGATCTGATGGAACTAAAGCAACAGGAATCTGTTTGGTTTGGAACATGCTGAAAATTAGGGCTGTGACATCACAACCATTTCTCTTCATCTCAAGAAACAAGGCCAGAGCACACTTCTCAGCAGGGCATCTAAAGGGGGAACAGTTTGTTTTCACTGTTCCTTTTTACTTCTAGACCTTGGGATCAGAAAGAAGCTTTACTTTAACTGGAAAGCATGCATGAGAACCTCACAGATACAATGACTTACAAAGTTTGTCTGCTTCCCACAGAAAAAAAAGATGATCCAAAATAGAATATGTTTTATATTATAAAACCTGTTTTTATTTAGAACAGTATATGTATTATATGTAATATATAATCATATATAAAAATTATATATTATTATAGTTATTAGAAATTGTTAATTATTTTATTAAAATATAAAACTTTATTAAAATAATTCTATATAATTAAAAATTATATTGTCCAATTTAACAATATTAATGTCTCTATATGAAATATATAAGTATTAAGAATTTATATATATATATATATATATATATATATATATATATATATATATATATATATATATATATATATATATATATATATACAGTACAGACCAAAAGTTTGGACACACCTTCTCAATCAAAGAGTTTTCTTTATTTTCATGACTATGAAAATTGTAGAGTCACACTGAAGGCATCAAAACTATGAATTATCACATGTGGAATTATAAATGGAATTATATACATAACAAAAAAGTGTGAAACAACTGAAAATATGTCATATTCTAGGTTCTTCAAAGTAGCCACCTTTTGCTTTGATTACTGCTTTGCACACTCTTGGCATTCTCTTGATGAGCTTCAAGAGGTAGTCACCTGAAATGGTCTTCCAACAGTCTTGAAGGAGTTCCCCGAGAGATGCTTAGCACTTGTTGGCCCTTTTGCCTTCTGTCTGCGGTCCAGCTCACCCCTAAACCATCTCGATTGGGTTCAGGTCCGGTGACTGTGGAGGCCAGGTCATCTGGCGCAGCACCCCATCACTCTCCTTCTTGGTCAAATAGCCCTTGATGCCTTCAGTGTGAATCTACAATTTTCATAGTCATGAAAATAAAGAAAACTCTTTGAATGAGAAGGTGTGTCCAAACTTTTGGTCTGTACTGTATATATGTTTGTATGTATATATATATATTCATTACTAAATTTCTTAATCTCTTCGACTTGACTTTTTGACTTCTTTTTTCCTCATCTCACATACTGCTAGATGATAATGATCAGATCAGAGTCTAATTCACATAATAATGCATGAGCTGAGCTGGTGTAGACAGTCCTGTACTATGATGGTCTCAGGTGCCAAGCGATGAATTGTGTTCTGCCATTGTACTGATCTCACCACGGCCCTTCATGGCCTCTGAGTGAATCATTGGTGCTAGACATAACCTAAATAAAATAACGAGACTTGCTGCCCATCTTAAAAGTTATGGTTAGGGGTGCCACTGAAATGTCTGTGGTGTTAGCACAGCTTGTGGCCACACTGAGGGAATTTGTTTTTTCACCAAACAGAGCTGAGATCTGGCCGTTTGGAGGGTGAGAGTGTAGGTTCTGCTGTTAGCTGATGACACCTCCTGTCCAGCTGCTCGGGTTGCCAGTACACTTGGCCCATCATGAAAGCCAACAAGCAGATGCAGCTGCGTCATCTCTTGGAAGGAAGGCATGTTGGATGAGAGGCTATTTATTCACATTTTTGTGTTAGATTTAAAAGTGATGCATAATTAAATGCATGACAAATCGTAGTATTTGCTAATGTTATTTTTTAATATACAGCACCAAATAACCCTCTTCTTCTAATCTGTTCTGTTAAAACACACCCGAAAGGTGATGACACAACATTTAACTTCAATTTGATCATAAAATGTACTATTATCAAAAGGAGATTCAGCAAAGCCACCCACTGACTACATGTATGAAAGGCCTGGCTGGCTAAAGTGTGAATCAGGGATCAGTGTTTATGTAAAGGGCTTTCTGTGCCCTGAAGGTTCCCCAAAACTCTGCACAAATATCTCCCAGATGGGCTAAAGACGTGCCAGTATAATCATGGGACAGTGAAAATTGGCTCACTTTCTCTCACTCACTCGCTGAGCTAAGTTTATAAGTATGAATGTGAGTGTCAAAAGAGTTTAATGCATGAGTACAATCAAATCCAGGTAATAAAAACTATGGAATAACACAAAAGAAATGTTGTAAACTAAAGTTACCATAAAATGTGTGAATATACTGTTTGTGTGTGTGTGTGTGTGTGTGTGTGTGTATGTACATATATATATATATATATATATATATATATATATATATATATATATATATATATATATATATATACAGACATACATACATAAAACTTAAAAATTAATCTAAACATGACAAAAATTACCTATATATATATATATATATATATATATATATATATATATATATATATATATATATGTATAAGAGACAAAAAAATATAAATTCAAAATGAATAAAAAACTGTATAGAAATATATATATATAAAAAAGGGACAAAACAAAATTGCTAAAACTTTAAATAAAACTAACATGAAAGCAGAAAATATCTAAATATTAAGCATCACTGTTTTCAGCATTGGTAAAGAAATCAGTAAATGTTTGTTGAGCACCAAATCTGCATAATGATATTTCCCAATATTAATGTTATTACTTCCCTTCTGATCAAATAAATGTAGCCTTGGTGAGCATAAGAGACTTTCTTCAAAAACATAACAAATCTTATTGACCCCAAACAATTTTTGCACACTTTTGGTCAAGTTTGTTTCTGAAATTATTTTGTTGTTTGATTCTCTATCAGATCTTTGTGTTTGGAGTGCAGTGTATCTTGTGTGTGTGTGTGTGTGTGCGTGGTGCAGTGAGGTAATTGTGTTGCAGCTACTGACTCCCCGTCTGCGTGACATGTTTATTACTGGCAAGAAACACATGCTGTCAATGATCACTTATTCTTAGGGCTTCAGTTATCTCAACATTACGCCCCATTAGTATTCTCTGGAAACCAATTCAATTAGAGCCCTCCTGGGCCCCACAGATGCCATTTATCTGAGAGAACAGAGCATCAATCACACTGAGAGTTTATCAGCTGTCTGAGCAAAGCACAAGAAAAGTGTGTCTGTGCCTAATTCCCTTTACGACACGCTTTATGTATTATTCATTGGATTATTAAACTATGATCTTCAAAAGTGATCCTTTTGTGAATAAATAATGATAGAATGATCATTTTAGCATGAACTATTCCTTTAAGGTCCCTATCTGCTCTGGTCTATCCAGACACACCTGCTCAGAGTGACGTAAAGCTGCAGACCTTGTTTTAATCCCGATCCAGCGCTCTCAGGATTACAGCTGCTCTCTCCTCTCACTATCTTACAGTCACCTGCTTTATCCCCAAGATACATATCATGATGACTATTATGGGCTTTTCAGCGAAAAAGGAAAGGGTGTTCTGTAAAGCAGCTTGTCCTTATGGTGGTTTCATGTTCTTCAAATCATCATAAAGGTTCAGCTAAAATACATATATTTGTCTATACAATGAAAGTCAATTTAAATGTGTCAGAACTATATTTCTTCATAAGGATTCTCACTACCTTTAATATTTTTTTTTTAATTATTAATTATTATCTTATTCAAAATATATATAACAAACAGGTTTCGGGTTTTTTGTCTACAATGAAAGCCCATTTAAATTCATTTTTGTTAATTTTATAATTTTTTTAATAGTGATTCTCACTACTCACTAACACAATACTTTTTTTTTTGAATGATTCAAATCTTACATAAACTCAACATTAAGGCAATATGTCAAATACTAAAACAATCTTTAACTGATGATTTATATTTCCATTTATTTATTATTTTTAATAATATATCATTTTTTAGGGGTCAGTGTTGTTTTGGAATGGGGGAATGAGTGATTTTGAAAATGACTTTCGGGTTAAACTTAAATTAGCTTCTCACTGATTCTCACTACCATAATATATTTTTTTAAATAATTAAAATTTACAAAAAATGTAAATAATTAAATAATTAAAAAACAAAACTAGATCAAGACAATTTATCAAATAATCAAACAATGTTTATCTTTATTAGATGAAGAGATTATTAGATTTTTTAGTTTTTTAGGGGTCAGGTGAAACTGAATCATGAATGAGTTTCTTTGTTAGTCCTATTATTTTTACTAATGATTTTGATTGCCATAAAATAGCAATTCATTTTTTTAAGAATTACATTTTATTATTATTATCAATATATTACATACAATATATTCACACACACACACACACACACACACACACAAATACTTAGACACACACCTTTTGTGTTTTGCAAAACAACATACTTTGGAGGTTTGAGAATAACTGATGACAGGATTTTAATTGTTGGGTGAACTATTCCAGTAAATTTATCTAAACTTTACCAGACTCGCTACAATCTGTGGCACTTACATACATAAAAAATTCTGATGAATACACACATTGTGGTAATAAATGCAGGCTGCTTTCATTCGAGCATTTAATCAGAGATGTATCAAAAGCACTTTGTGGGTAATTTTTGGCTGGAGGTTGGAGAGGACATGATTGGCTTAGTCCAGTGCAGAAAGATTGTTTCCTTTGGCCCCGTTCAGCGATTTCCTGCCCTGTGATCATCTCTTCCATATGATTAGACCGATGTGCAGAACATGCTGTCATGTGATGGGCTTATGCCATAGGCCGTCAGTGGGTGTGAGCATAAAGAGAAATGAACTGCAACAGGCTTTGCGAGAGACAGGGTAATTACTGGGAGAGAGCAGTAAAAACCCAACATAATTTACCAGAAGATATTAACATTGGGCCTGATGCCGCAAAAGCAAAGATATTTCTGTCAGCAGCCTACGACAATATTATTTGTTGAAATAGCACAGAACCTCCTCCCTACACACACAGAAACACATATGGCACCACAGCTGAGACACTGGGCCTGTAATGCAATTACTCCTACAAGATGTCTTTTCATTCAAACCCGACACAATACACAGAAGGTTTTCTACAAAGTCGCAGCTGCTCCTCTTTAGTTAATAAAAAGAACAAGCGCAGAAAACAAACTGTTAAGTAGCTGGGTGGCGCAGACGCAGAGGATTTCGATTTGAAATCAATCATTTGTCTGACATATGATCCAGCCGATGGAGTCCTACTGCGCATAGCAGCTAATTATACGAAATATTTTAGTTTTAAGCCTCTTAGTCAAAGGTATACCTGATCATCTATAGACAGAAATGTGGAAAGCCAATTACTTTAATTAAAGCGGAGGGCCTGGGATGATCTTGAACCCCTTGGTGTGTGAAGCCTTCGGAATGCTTTACACACTAGAAGAGACTACCGTCACTTGTCAACACCCAAATGTTTTAATCTTTCCTTCCTTAGTGCGTATTAGAAGATTATGAGCTTTCTGCATGGATGGATGGCACACAGCCCCTTGTTTTGCAGCTTTCTAAATTCCCCGGCACATGTGGAGGAGGCCCAGGCGAGGCGGGTGACCGGGCCTTGAGTTCAACTTCAGGTGGAGTGTGAGAGTATCACACGGAAATAAGCTCTGGTCACAAAAATTTGAAATTATATTTAGAATGAAGAGAATGATGGCCATTTTATGAACATGACATGAACAGTTATTTGTATTTTTGATGTTATTTTCAGTTAAACAAACAAACAAGCAACATATACAGCAACAATACTTCAATTTTTTACCTCTACATATATATAAATTCATTATTTTAGATAATGTTATAATTTTTTAGCTTGTCTGTAATTTTAGCAATCTGATTGTATTTATGGGAAAATGTGTTTAATTGAAAATTAATTGATTGGTAAGAATTTATAAATATAAATTATATATTTTATAAAAAAATAATAATAATAATCTTCTTATTTTAGTGTGAAAAATTACTCCTACATGCGAACAGGTTTTGTACATATAAACCAATAATTTTCAAGTAATCAAAGCAACAGAAATCTCAGAACTTACTATAATTATGTGTTTATATACTCATGTGTACTAAAAATATTAGTGTCAGCACGTGTTTGAGTCTCATAAATCTGTGTATGAAAATGGTGCCACATTACTCCCAGTTTCCATCCTGACACTAGACTCACTTGTTGGTCTCCTCTAAAAGAAGTGAGAAAGTGAGAGCACAGGTTTGTATTAACACTCCTCACAGGTAGAGAGCAGAGGCGTAATAGCCTCTTTCAGCACCTAAGCGAGGCGGCGTGCTGCAGTAATCTTTCAGCAGCTTGGCTCCCCGCTAACAGGCCTGCTCTGAGAGCGCCTTTCAATTAGCAGTTTATTATTGCAGAGGCCCCACAGCACCGGGCGCTGATAGCCACATGCCAATACTGCTACTGACACTTCGGGGGTAAACGCTGTCGCCGGGGAGTGGGGCTTCAAATTAAGGGACTGACACCTCTCACTTACACCGTCCCTGAACACCTTTCTTGCATTCTTTTCTTTTAATGTTTAGTCTCTAACTGTACTAAAAACTGTGTGTTCTGATGCAAGCGATGCACTTTTCCATCCTCTCTCTGAAATACGTTCACATAAACACGTACACAGACGTCCCTCTCCGTCCGAACCCGGGCTTCTATCTGCCAATGCGCTTGTAGAGATATTGTTAGCATTCCATTTGCCATTTACATTTTCTCTGCTTGACATAATTGAAGAATGGATGCTCTTATGAAAATTAAACTTGCGGTCCTCCCGGGTTACTGTAACCCTGTTAAAATGTAATGAGATTCTTTATGCGTCTTCTCGTGATTTTTTATTAAATAGAATATCAGTATGACTAATTCCCCAGGCCTAAATGCAGACTGGGACACAGCATTATTGATAGGGCAGCGCGTAAGTGGTCTCCCATCCCCAGCCTCTAATGGTCTAATAATGCATTATACCAGTATCAGTGGGCCTGTGGCTTGCAGTGCTTATTGTCATTATTGAAAACACCTGGCCGAACCATTCATCAAGGTTAAATCAAGAGGGCCCATTTGTTCATTAGCCTGTCACTAAACATCTTTATTTAGTTTTGCCGTCTGAAGGCGGATCGCCGGCCCTGGAATTCTGAGTCCCTGAGTCCTTCCAAACGGGGAGCAATGCTAAACGGTGTCATTCCGGACGAATGATAAAGAGAAACAGATTACAGCTGTTCCCGGAACACAGGCTATTTCCCTGTGTATGAATTCACCGCACTCATTTATCTGGCCGTCCCGTTTATATGGGAGGGTGAAAAACTGCCTGTCTCGTTTTTCGAACCCACACTTACATATAAGAAACAGTCCGAGAGATGCCTTTTTTTTGCTCAGAATATTGACGTGTAATTAATACAATATCAGACGCTAATTAATTCTCCAAAATAAATGAGCGTGTCCTCTGAAGCCTATTATGAAATTACTGGCACTGACAACTGAGGTGATTAGTATTAATTATCAATCCCACAAAAAGGATAGAAGGCGCACATATAGTGTTTAAGAGCAAATTATATCTCCCTTTAAGCCATTTATTACAAATGAAATCAATAAGGAAATTTGATCTTCTCCACTATTATCATCCACAAATGTTAATTTGGAAAGTGAACCTTCACGTAAGGTAAACTGCACCTTGCATATTGTAGTCAATTTTTTGCCAAATGTATTCCTTTTTATATCATATTCTCAAATAAAAATTAGTCACAACATGTAAATATATATAAAAAAATATATATAAAAATTATATATAATATATATTTGTATATATATATACATATATTAAATGTACACATTTAGCAGACACTTTTATCCAAAGCAACTTACAGTGCATTCAGGCTAACAGTTTTTACCTGGGAATTGAACACACAACAAGCTGCTAACGCAATGCGCTACCTCTTGAGCCACGGGAACAATATTATTGTGTATGTATACACACGCACGCACACATGCACACATGCACACACACACACGCACACACGCATGCACGCACGCTTTAGCTGAAGAGACTGAAATGTACATTTTTAATTAAACGTATGTTTACACACTCAAACATACACACATATATAACTTACTCTCTTTAGCAATACTATATATATTAAAATATATAAAAATGTTTATGTCAATTATATGTAACTGACTTTTTGAAAAAATATAATGTATATATATATATATATATATATATATATATATATATATATATATATATATATATATATTATAATGTTAAGTATATTACATAATTTAATTTAAAACACCAAGCTTTTAATTCTTCCTGGTTTATTTGTGGCAGAATCTGTGTTTTTTGGCATAGTAGGATCTATTGTGTACTTCTGACAGTTTGAAATATAAGGCCAAAACTGCTGCGGATCGATATACTGTACATTATTCTGTGCATCTGATTGTCAATATGCAACTGTCGACAACAGCCACTACATAACTACACTACAACACTACATAACCCACTTCCCAGGTTCACAGAAACCTGAACAATGGCATCATAAAACGGCAGCATTTTACAGAGACTGTAAATGTCATGAGCAATGAGCAAAAAATAAAACACACTCACACCTTGGCTACACTGTGCGGAAACCCGACGTGCTGATGAACACATGCGCTGGTCCAAACCCAGCGGGGATTGCTGTGAACCTGAGTTCACAAAACCATATATCTCTCATGGCCACAGCACACGGGCGTCCACCAGCCTCAGCCGTCTGTCAGTGTCCCGGGTCACACAGACCAAAGACAAACAAACACCCGCAGCTGGACCTGCACCTTTCTCAGAAACACACACACACAACATCAGAATTACGGGTATACATCTTCAGCCACATAAACCTCTGGACTGGTATGGTCACATTTGGATGTGGTGTTTTGTGGGTCATTGTGTGTTAGTTTTTGCACAATTGCTGATTCTAAATCTTGCAGAGACACATATATGTTCGGTGAAAAGGGATGCATGCAAGACAAAAGTATATGTTAGGAGATAAATGGCTAATAGAAATAGTAATGAACATTAGTGAACAGAATCACAGGCGGTGTGGTGTTTGGGTTAGTGTGGTGTTTATATTGCAGAGAAATGCCAGTAACTCTGGGTGGAGACTGCTCTCACACTGGACACAGATACTGTGGACTGAACAAGAGAAAAGAAAACAGAAAAAGAGGTAGAGCACAAAATCAAGACTGCTGAATATTGTTTCATATCTCAGTTATATAGCTTAAGATTACATTTTTAGATAGATGGATATCATTTATAGAGAGTTCATTAAAGTGCCCCATTCATTCATTCATTCATTTATTCATCTTTTGATGAATCAAACTGATTTTTGAATTCCAATCAAACAGAAAGGAATGTTTTAAAAGTGAGACAAGCAAACCAAAACAAAAAACAAAATGACTATTTAAAAAATCATTATAGTTTCACTAATATGTATACTGCTGCTCTAAAAATAAAATAAAATAGCCATCAGGTACTGAAAATAAAATAAAATAAAATAAAATAAAATAAAATAAAATAAAATAAAATAAAATAAAATAAAATAAAATAAAATAAAATAAAATAAAATAAAATAAAATAAAATAAAATAAAATAAAATAAAATAAAATAAAATAAAATAAAATAAAATAAAATAAAATAGCCATCAGGTACTGAACAATAATGCCATTAAGAGAATGGCTTTTTCTTTTTTGAATCAATAAAGAAAAACCACAAGAAACAGGAATCATTTTAATAAATTGAAAATTTTCATGCTAGATGTTGGAACATGCCAAAAATCGCAACATGCTTAAACCAAAGTAGTGAAATTAAATACAACGGAACCATTAAGATCATTTTATTGTGATATTGGGATAAAGAACTATTCATTATAAACTGAGTTTAATATTTTATCCAGTATATTAAGATATATGTGACAAAAATGTACTGAATCACAGGAATGAGCCATTTTTTTACAAGTGATGTTTAACTGAGACCAGAGCAACAAAACCAATGACCATAACAGCACAATAAAAGACAAACTATGCTATAAATGTCTCATGTTTGAGTGACTATACAGTGCTTTAGTGTAAAAAATAGGCATGTTTCTACCTCTGATATTTACTGCAGAAAAAGAAAGACTTGATTGTCTGTCAAAAGAGGGAGAAAATGTCGTGGTGTGGATTAATTTAGTAAATAGGAGAAATTATTCTTCATTCCTTTTAACAATTTGGCATGCGTTTGATGAAGGGAGAAAATTATTTTCAATTGTTTGCATCACTCAAGAAGCTCGAGGAGCTATGAATTGCCAAAAGTGATTTGATTATGTTGAGCCTAATGACTTGAATCCATCTTCACATTTATACTCTCTACTCAAACGGAGACAATGTTCCTTGTCAGCAAATTTTTATAACTGAATGGCTGTCTCCTGTTTTTCTGGTGATGACAATGAGCTTTTTTGCAGGCCTGTATGTTGCAGAGCACAGTAGCTCTTATTACAGCCATCATCATCATCATCATCTGCAGCAGCATCTCTCTCTCTCCATCTCATGGTCAGCCTCTCTCTCTCTCAGTCTCTCTGTGTCTCTCGCTCCGGGTCAGGCCGAGGGCCCGGGAGGGCGGGAGAGCTTCCCTCTGGACTGTTTATTTTAATTTGCGGAGTTGCCGGGGACAACGAACAGTGGTTAGTTGTATGCCTTGGCAGCTGCTGTTAAACAAGCCACTCGTCTGATGTCATGACAGGATTAGGGTTAAGCGTGCGAGTAACACGTTGATGACGCATTTGTGATTGAACTGATCATAATCGGGTCCATAATGATCAACACTTTCAAAAGGGAAAATATACTTTGTGATCTAATCAGCAATAGATAAATAACAAATCTGTCAGATATAATTCATTATGTGAAATTATCAAGATTAAGTTATGTAAAAATAAAGCAAATGCAGGCAGACGCAGAAAGCAACAGAAAATAATTTAAAAAGTGTTTAATTATGGGCAATTTAATTCAAGAAGACTAATAAAAGTAATGAAAAAAAGCTAATTAATAAATTTAGGTTTAAATAAATAAATATTATATTAAAGGTTTTATGATTAAGTTAGATTTAATGTTGGCAAGATTTCCTGTCTGCTGAAATTGGTCATAAACACTAATAAATAAAGCCTAAAGGTGTGTGGGGGGTGGGGGGATAAATGCATAGAAAACAATTAAAATAGTAAATGTAAGTAAATAAATTTGAATAAACAAACAAACTATAAATAAATATTTTGGAGCGGTTTTATGACAAGGTTTTAATACTAATAAAACTAATGTAAAAAAAACTTGACTAAGTATGATTTTATGTTGGCATTATTTCCTATCTGCGGAAATCAATAGAAAATACGAATAAACATTAAATAAATAAAAAAGAAAGAAAAAATTCAAATAAATACATCTGAAAAACTACATAACCCATTTTTGTGAAGTTTTTATGACAAGTAGAATTTTATGATTCCATTAACTTCCAACTTTTTTTTTTAGTCAGACGAAAAACACTAATAAACAGAGCCTAATAAAAGAAAAGGAAAAATGTCATAAACGAAAAATTAAAAGGTTCAAATAAATACATCTGAAAAAACAACAACAACTTAATAAATAAATACTAATAAAATGTAATAAAATACATTTAAATATAAATGCAAACAAACAAATAATTTGGAGACGTTATAAGTTAGATTTTCTTAGATCTCCTTAAATGTTATGATGCTAATATTCCCTCTGTACTAAAAATGAAAAGTTAGGTATTCTTAGACCAACTTAGATTTTATATAGTATTTCCTCTCTGCTGAAATCAATTGAAAACACCAATAAATATCCCCCTACAAGATTATAAATACACTCTAGATATAAAATGTGCACAGCCATTTTCATAGTTAGATCGAGCTTTGCTCTGTGTCTCTCTTGTCACACCAGCTCAGTGTTTTAGCATTTAAGATGGAGGCAAAGATGCCAGCTGACATCCAACTCATGCAATTAATCTAATAATGAAGTCTAGTTTTTAGGGAAGGAGAAAGATTGCACGCTGGTAGCTTTTATTAGATGATGCCGTCAGGGAAGTCTGATTGGGGAATAAGCAAAGAGGACACCGGAGAGCCTGTGAGACTGAGTGGAAGTGGTGTTTCAAAAAGAGGAAGAGAGAGAAGAGGAGACAGGTGGCGTTTACGCCGCTACTACCGCAATCACAGGAGCATCCCTCAGAGGGATATTGCTCCTGGCGCGAGGGAAAAAAAGAGAAACATTTCACCGCTTGCAGAGTAGAAAGTCTGCTGGTGAGGGGGACCCTAATCACATTACCCTAGAAAACTTTTACTTATGGCTAATGGAATTCGTTTAAAATTGAACCATGGGGGCATAAGTACATTTGCATTGATCCATATATGTATAGAGCCAAAGTCAGTCTATCTATTTTGTGAGGGAATCAAAGCGGGTAAGCCCATAGAGCCAGACTGTATAATCCTATGTTAAAAGATCAATACGAGCTGGCCCGCTCATAGGCCTTTTTTATTTGCTAAAACGCGTGTATGCGTGGGTGCGCGTTTGCTCGCTGTATATTTTGCCAGTGAATTCTTCTGTGTGTGGGAATTGGCCATCTCCCATGCTTACCTGCTTGTTGGGTGGCGGCCCGGCTCTTTCGTGGCTCTTTGGGGTTTTGCGCGCCTGTTAACGCCATACAAATAAGCAGCACTGCCCTCCGTTTATTTAGTCTGACACTTGTGACATCCATCGTCTGTAAAAGCCCCTGTGACGGCCCCGGTCCTTAAGAGCAGAACACAGGACTGCAGGATACAAGCAGTGAGTTCAATTAAAACAGCACATTATATGCAGGAAATAAAAAGTAGATTTAATAAGAAATGAACATTTTCAGTTGAAGGAAAAATAATGGAATATTGCTTAATAACATTTCTAGTTTTACACGGAAAACGAAAAACATGACAAACATGGCAACATGCCCGAATAATAATGTGTTTTTGTACTGATTTTTTTTTTACTTGTATTAATATATAAATGTATAAAGTTATAAACATACAAATGAAAAGTGTTTGTATGGACACAAAATTTTACAGTATAATGCCCCACTAATACTGACAAATGATTCAATCGTAGTTGTGGTGTTACTTTGTTGGTTTCTAATAAGCACTCCTACTCTGAAACATACTAAAATGTAAACACATAAATATGTAATTAAAATAAACGTTTAATATTTATAATGCTGTCATCTGTTGTAAATGTTGTTGCTCCACTTAAGAACAAAAAGAGTTCTTCATTTAAAATCTCTCCATGGTTAAATATCAATAATGTGAAAGAAGCTAAGAAAAGTTGTCGGGCTGCTGAAAGAAAATTGAGGAAAATGATAACATATATAAAGAAGCATTGATTACTTATAATAAAACGTACAACAATAAAGGATTATTTTTCCAAAATTATCACAGAAAATTCTGGTAATTCCAGAACATTATTCTCCTTAATCAACCATTTAGTAAATGTTGCCCCTGCTTCGCAAAAGCATTCAGCATCAAAATGTGAAAAACTTGTTTTTTGACATTGCTAAATATCATCAATAAGAACTAGTATTGTTGCTAATGTAAATATAGTTAATAAATCCAATGAAAGAGATGTAATTATGGGGCTGTACTAAAAAGCCTAATCTGGACAGTATTGTTTTGGTTAATAAAAGACCAATATCAAATCTCTCATTTATTAGTAAAATAATATTTTTGGGAAGAAAAATCAAATTATGAAAGTTTCAGTCCGGCTATAGAAAGTACCACAGTATCAAACCTGCTCTTATAAAAATAATAAGTGACCTTAGAGTTAATTCTGATGAAAATAAAGTTTCAATTCTTGTTCTTTTAGATTTGAGTGCATTGAGAGACATTTCAATAAAGCGTTTGGAATAATTGGTAGGTCTTTCTGATAATGTATTAAATTGGTTTAAAACTTAAGGGGAGAAATTTCTCTGTTCAATTTGGTAATTATGTGTCTGAGACACATCTTGGCCCCTTTATTATTTTCATTATATATGTTGCCACTTGATGACATCATCAGAAAAAAAAAACAATGGAACTTTTCACAGTTATGCTGATGATACACAGCTGAACATTTCTGTTGAGCCATATGTGACACTGTGAATGTTATCTCCATCACATCCTGCCTTATGGCAGTGAATAACTGGATGAGTAACAATTTTTTAAAGTTAAATGAGGATAGAACTGATATTCTATTGGTTGGCCCTATAGGACTAAAAGAGAAGTCTAGGTGAAACTCTCAGATCTAAGTTTTAATTCTCATATTAATAAGGTGATAACAAATATTTTTCATTTAAGGAACACTGCTAAAATTCAACCTTTTTTAAACCAGGAAAATGCAGAAAAATTAATTCATGCTTTCATCTCAAATAGACTTGACTACTACAATGCACTTTTTACTGCTCTTTCACAAAAATCAATTAATAGACTTCATCTTATCCAAATTTGGCAGCTTAGCTATTGACTACAACTAAAAAAAGAGAGCATATCACGCCTGTTTTAGCTTCCTATAAAATGTAGAATAGATTATAAAGTCTATCTTATTACATCTAAAGCACGTTATGGGCAAGGACCTAATTACATTACTAGTTCTCTTGTTAATTATATTCCATCAAGTACTTTAAGATCAACTAATACTGGTTTATTGAAGGTATCCAGTTCTATAAGGAAAAATAATTGGTGATGCAGCCTTTGTAAATTATGTTCCAAAATTATGGAATACATTACCATTAGATATTAGGGAAGCTAGTACACTCAAGCTAGCACACTCTGTATTTAAAAAGAAAGGTTAAACCTTAGTTCTCTCATTCTCTCATTGAAACATTACTGTTGCCTGGCTGCTTGCAAATGACTGTCTGTGTGAGAAGATGAAATTCACAAAGAATGAAATGCAAAGTGGTGCAACTTAATGAATTTAAAATATTGTAAGCAGAAAGAAATTCCCACATACAACACACCACACCTTCACACCTCGGCAGGGTCATCCACTACTGTTCACCTTCCCACTATCACTAACGTTGCACTAAAATTAGCGATGGATGAGAACCACAGTGACATTCACTGTGGCTGGCAGAAGGTAAATCTGATGACTAAGAAACCCAACTATGAGATTAGACTCCAGCTCTCCTTCCCTAAGTGCTACTCACTACCAAATGGGACCCTAAGAAGATAATAACCTTACAATTGCTTTTATAGGGATTGAGTTATTCTATTACAAGAGAATGGCAGAATTGCACCTTTATCCTTATGACGGCAGCACATCCTCCATTTGTCTGCAATGGAATGGTGATGTTGTGAATGGCACGGGAATCTGGATGATAAATGAAGATAAATGTTACATGTCTTAAAAGTCAACATTAAATCGAAATGGACTTTAAGATCTCTTGAAAGAGAGGAAGACTTATATTTACCATGCTGCTAATATTAATAGAAAAGGTTAATCAGAATCACTGGTGATCTTGTGCATACATTTAGTGAAGCATTGCATGAATGTTTCACTAAATGTGTATGAATAAATAGTTTATTGTATGAATAAATAGTTTCTTTTATAACTATATGCATAATTCTAAAATCAATGGAAACGTTTTACTGCCATAAAAAAAAATAAAAAAATAAAAAAAACTTTTTTTAGTCAAACATTTTAGTATGTTTGACTTTTTTCCTTTAAATTGGATTTGGATTTATCTCATCATTAATTTTTTCCCACAATTCTAAGAAAAAAAGTAGCAATTGTGAGACAATAACTTTTTGGCCATGAGGTAAAAAGTCACAATTGTGAGATGTTAACATGAAAGTATTATTTCAAGTAGATTTTCTGAGATGAAAAGTTAATTGAAAATCTGTAAGATATAAACAAAAAAAGTCTTCTGTCATGGAATACAAAATTGAAAAGGTAATTGCAACTTTTTATTGCACAATTCAGACTTTTTAATATATACATTTAGCCTTGTAAAAAAAAAAAAAGTCTGAAGCTTTCGATAAAAAGTGTACATTTTTTAAATTCCATGCTGAATACAATCTTCGATAGAAATCAGACAAATCTTTATCCTTTACATAAACTCTGACCTCAGAAAGGCTCCTATAATTTTTACCCCATCTCACAAAAAGGTCAGGTATAGAATAAACTCCCTATTCACACCCGTAATTACAGCTCTGATGCTCTCACACAGTTTAGTGAAGACCCGTGTGGTGAGTGTTGCCACCAAACACTCTAATAGCATTTCAGAGAATCAGCAAACTGGACAGTAAAAGTGAAAAGGGTCTAATGGCTGATATCCTTCCAATGGCACTCCTCTTAACACATAATCCCTTTTGTCATCATCTAATGGAATCAAAGTGGCAGGGCCTTACCCAAACTCCCCCTCTCCATTTTAAAAACATTACTCGGCAAAGACCAATGTGACCATTTCCCATAAACTTACACTGAAAGAGGGACCAAAAAGAAACCATTTAACACAATACTAAAATAGAATTTCCTTTATATCATATTCAGATTTTTTTAGTTCAATTATAATCTATATATTTTTATTAAATGAATAATAAAATAGTTAATGTTTTTATTTTTAAGATTTATTTTGTAAGTGATTTACAATTCTATTTATTATTTATTATAATAAATTTATTAAATGTATTTATTATTATAATTTATTTATTGTATATAGTTGTACATGTTCGAGTGCATATTCTTTAAAATAAAAATAAATTAAAAGTCATTATAAAGTCATAGTATGTGCAGCATCTATTCACAAAGGAAAGATGATGAGGAGATGTGCATTCAAATGACTTGTTTTCCAGATGTGAGTTCGTCTGATTATGCTGCTGTCTACGAAGGGGGATTAACGGACGCCTTATCGAACGATGTGACTTGACACATCTCAGTCCTGCAGGTACTGCTCGGGAATGATCATATGTGAATACAGTTACCCTTTATGCTACTAATCCCTTTAGTGGCTCATCAATAGCTTTCAAATGTGAGGTGTTAAAAGTCCCTGGGACAAGACAGGGGAAAGGGTGATCAGTTAACTTTAGGAGCACCGATCTGGGCTAAATTACGCAGCAAAAAAAAAAAAAATACCCACAGTAGAACAAATAAACAGCAGGATGGAAATGAGCTGTCATGAGTAGAAATCATTTTCTGGCACGGTGACAGACAGACTCCACGACCACCCGGGAAAATCCATATCCACGGTCTTCATGCTTCTGTCGAGCCGAGGTTCAGGCCGTCCTCACAATGCCAGGATGCTGAGCTGTTTCGAGAGAAAACAGAGCATGAATCATCATGTACGGGGGTTTTGGCCATGCACGAGGGTGGCAGGACAAACTGGTGACACCAGATGTGCTATTTTAAGCATGCCACCACCAGGCAAAGGAAGAAGCGGTTGTATTTCATTTCAAATGTGCTATTGATGTCTTGTTCAGGAAGAGCCTGAGGAAATTAGTCTGGCAGGAAGCCACGGGGGTCCGACTCCCTTTCACACAGTAATGGTTACCGGGCAGCGAGCAGTGACCTGAGAGAATCAGTGATAGTACATTTGAAAGAGTCAATAACCTTCATTTACCTCATAAGCGCATGGTTAGCACCCAAAATGTTCACACAAAAATTTAAAATTCATAATTCACTGACATCCATTTGCTTCCATGGATACAAAAAGGAGAATTGTTCTGCTGTTCTCTAATGAATACGACAAAAAATCTGGAGAACCATGTGAAAACTGGAGCTTTTCCATTAAATGTACTTCCTAGTGCAAAAAATAGTTATTAAGATACTAACTTTTACTACTAACGTTCTTTACGAATTGTTCTCTGAAAGGTTCTTTGTGAAACCCAAAATGGTTCTTCTATTGCATTTTCCTAAAAAAAACAAAAAACATCTGGAACCATTATTTTTAAGAGAGTATGCTGTATTAATGAACAGAAAAAGGTGATGTTAAAAATGATGTTGCTCTTCCAATGCTTAAATTGATCAAACTCAGGTTTCAGGTCAGAATTGATGTTACTACAGCAACACATCCCAGCATCTGTAAGTGGGGATTACTATAAAATTGCTTTCAATTTGCAGCTTATCAAAAAGAGCACTTTTGTGCCAGCTACTTTAAGAACACTTATAACAAAGAGGTCAGACCTGGAGAATTTCAGGCAAGTTCACACAAACAGACACCCTGAAACACACACACACACATACATGCTATCCTCCCTCCTTCCCTCTGCCTCCTCTGTTTTGTTAAATAAACATAGCTTCCTTATCATAAATTAATATTTACTTCATGACTGGAGACTTACACTACCGTTCAAAAGTTTGGGGTTGGTATTAAGCATAGTAAAACAGTTACATATTGAAATATTAATTACATTTAAAACAACTGTTTTCTATTTGAATATATTTTAAAATGTAATTTCTGTGATTGGAAAGCTGAATTTTCAGCATCATTAATCCAGTCTTCAGTGTCATTCTTCAGAAATCAGTCTAATATGCTGATTTGCTGCTCAAAAAATATTTCTTTTTATCAATGTTGAAAACAGATGTCCTACTTAATTACTGGGAATATATGGAACCCAATACATTTCTCTGGTTTATTTGATGAATAGAACATTTAAAAGAAAAGTGATTTACAATTTTGTCTTTATAGTCACTTTTGATCATGCTGGTACATAATAGTATTTAAAAATTCAGACCCAAAACCTTTGAACAGTATTAATAATGTATGAATGTCACTGAATTAGATAACAAAATATTACGTGGCATCAATTTTTCTGAGCCATCTGAAACCCCTTAAAATAGATAATAGCTTGTATATTTAAAATTCATACATTTTTAGAATGTATTTTTTCATCTGCAAAAAGAAAATAAATACTACTTCACTAGTATGTAAATGTTTCAAAGCTAACCAAAATTAACGTGAAGACTATATATTTTTCCTTTAAAACCTAACTTCAAACACGTGTTATCTTTCTTTAAATTAAATACTATTAGATTTGATATTGTTAGCAATGACATTCATATATTTCAAATGTGCCTTACATGTCCAAATTCTTTTTGTGGCCACTTGCATCTTATATTTTGTGTATGTTGCAGAGTATTTTTAAGTCAAATGCGATCTTAAGATCATGGCTCTAGAGATGTAGCTTTTGTTATTACATTTCCTCAACGTTTCTCTAACATTCAGTGTCAGCTTCAGAGTAAATCAATTTTGTTAGATCCCTCAAAAATCTCACAGGTTCTGCTCACACCACATCCAGCAGCGGGTTAAGACTTACAGTAACGTCTCCTTCACTTTAGTCTCCTGATCTCTTCTCGCCTCCCCAATTACAGCACTAATTTCCCTAATGGAGCATTAATGGACAAACAGGCTGCTGAAGCGACGAGGGAATAAAGCCCACTGCTCAGCATAAAGCGAGCGAACACAACACAAGCCTATTAGATTTCACAAACAATGCCGCTGCGATGCCTTTCCCGAGAGACAAACATCTCCCAAGTAGCAGTCACAGGGTCAGGGTATATTCTGACAAACCATTTACCAATCACGTTTCTCAATCGGCAAAGCAATCTGTGGTACATCTATCTATCTATCTATCTATCTATCTATCTATCTATCTATCTATCTATCTATCTATCTATCTATCTATCTATCTATCTATCACACATCCATAAATACATACACACATACAATACAAATAAATAAAAAAAACAAATAGAAAGAATTGAAAAAGAATACAGAAAGCTAGTGTTAGATGAAAAACTAGCAGATGAAAAATTATATTTAGCAGCTATGTATTGATAGGAAAATAACTAATTACTTTAAGATTTGCAGATTTTTGTGCTTTAATGATTTGTATTCTTCCAAATTCTGCCAGCAGAATTTTTTTATTCTTAATTCTCACATAAAATAAATGAATAGCCTAATGAAGAATCGTTTTTGTGAAGAATCAGCATAAAATCAGGGTTTCATCCCAATCGTTTTTTTATTTAATTTTGAAATCTGAAAAATGAAATTAATTTACTTCAAACCTGCACTCACCAGAAATGATTCAATCAGTGTCAGAAATTTTCTTTCCTATTAGGAAATAATATTTTTATTAACCATTTAAACAGAATGTCGTATTAGGCCTAAATATAGAACCCGATTCCAAAAAATTTGGGACATTGTGAATAAAAACAGAATGCAATGATGTGGGAGTTTCAAATTTCTAAATTTTATTCAGAATACAACATAGATGACATATCAAATGTTTAAACAGAAAAGGTATCATTTTAAGGGAAAAATAAGTAGATTTTAAATTTCATGGCATCAACAAATCTAAAAACAAATTGGGATAAGGCCATGTTTACCACTGTGTGGCTTCCCCTCTTTTTTTTATAACAGTCTGCAAACGTCTGGGGACTGAGGAGACAAGTTGCTCAAGTTTAGGTATAGGAATGTTGTCCCATTCTTGTCTAATACAGGCTTTTAGTTGCTCAATTAGGTCTTCTTCTTTATGATGCGACAAAAAAGATCTGGACTGCAGGCTGGCCATTTCAGTACCCGGATCCTTCTTCTATGCAGCCATGATGATGTAATTGATGCAGTATGTGGTCTGGCATTGTCATGTTGGAAAATGCAAGGTCTTCCCTGAAAGAGACGACGTCTGGATGGGAGCATATGTTGTTCTAGAACTTGGATTTACCTTTCAGCATTGATGGTGTCTTTCCAGATGTGTAAACTGTCCATGCCACACGCACTCATGCAACCCCATAACATCAGAGATGCAGGCTTCTGAACTGAGCACCGATAACAACTGGGGTTGTCCTTGTCTTCTTTAGTCCGAATGACATGGCGTCCCAGTTTTCCAAAAAGAACTTTAAATTTTGATTTCCTCTGACTACAGAACAGTTTTCCAATTTGCCACAGTCCATTTTAAATGAGCCTTGGGCCTGAGAAAATGCCTGCTGGATCATGTTTAGATATGGCTTCTTTTTGACCTATAGAGTTTTAGCCGGCAATTGGGGAATGGCACGGTGTATTGTGTTAACCGACAATGTTTTCTGGAAGTATTCCTGAGCCCATGTTGTGATTTCCATTACAGTATCATTCCTGTATGTGATGCAGTGCTGTCTAAGGACCAGAAGATCACAGGCATCCAGTATGGTTTTCTGGCCTTGACCCTTACGCACAGAGATTGTTCCAGATTCTCTGAATCTTTGGATGATATTATGCACTGTAGATGATGATAATTTCAAACTCTTTGCAATTTTTCCTCTGAGAAACTCCTTTCTGATATTGCTTCACTATTTTTCGCCGCAGCATTGGGGGAATTGGTGATCCTCTGCCCATCTTGACTTCTGAGAGACACTGAGAGGCTCTTTTTATACCCAATCATGTTGCCAATTGACCTAATAAGTTGCAAATTGGCCCTCCAGCTGTTCCTTATATTTACATTTAACTTTTCTTTTATTCTTATTGCTACCTGTCCCAACTTTTTTGGAATGTGTAGCTCTCATGAAACCAAAATGAGCCAATATTGGGCATGACATTTCAAAATGTCTCACTTTCAACATTTGACATATTATCTATATTCTACTGTGAATAAAATATAAGTTTATCAGATTTGTAAATTATTCCATTCCTTTTTTACTCACAATTTGTACAGCGTCCCAACTTTTGGGGATTCGGATTTGTATTTATGTCATCCTTAATGTTAAATTCTTAAATGATAATGTTTAATTGGAATACATGTAATAATTAAATCAGTATTAATTAAGTTGATTTTAGATGTATTAGGCCTGTTTACAGTTTAATGCTGATCAGGCAACTGTACATGCCTTTACATAGCAATTACAACTGTATAATGAAATGAGATTAATGTTTAATTCAACATTTTTAACACAGAAATATGTAATGACAAAATGAAATGATAGGCCTACTTTATGATACTTATGAAAGTAATATCGCCACTAAGTGTCGGTAAGTCACTGTGTTAATAAATAAGCCTTTTATTCAATCTATTCATCCAAGATTCAGATTCTTTCAGGAATAAATTCAAGTGTCTGTGTTTAATAATTTGTCACTGAATTGTCTATAATAATGGATCTTTCAAAGACTTATTCATATCAGGATTCAGGAATGATACATCACTCTATAGTCTATAGACTTACTTTGACTTTGGTTTGATGACGTCAAGAAAATACCCCCCCACCCATTCACATCTGAAAACTACTACTTACCTGTCACACAATGTAACTGTAAAAATAATGTAAATATGTAACTTCTCATAATTCTGTACATATTTGTTTACATGTTTGCATTTAAATAAAGAAAACTCTTGGCCCTCTACCTGCTCTCTGTTCGTTTTCTATCTAGGCTACTTGTTTTTCATAAAATAAACACTTTCTTTAAATATTCAAAATATTTATATTCTTACTACTTGTTTTCTTTGTGTGTGTGTGTGTGTGTGTGTATACAGTAGTCAATGTTTGAAGTGGATCAAATCCTTTAATCAAAGCTGTCCTAAAACCAAATCCAAAATACGATATTGTAATTTATTTATATAACTATATAACATTTAAACCATCTCTGATTTTTATTGCATCGTGTTGTATTGTTATTGGACATACTGTAACTATGCCTGTGATCGTTTAAAAAAAAACATGTTCTTTATCCCCGTGATGAATACGCGGAAGTGAGCGTATATTGGATAGTCTACAGTATATAATGTTCCAGATATAATTGTTTGTGCTCTGCTTTAACACTGGGGTTTGTTATAGGCATAAAACATAAATATTTGACTGAAACTTGTCTATTAAAATCTGTTTGCATGAACTTTAACTTTGAAATATTTTAAATGTTGCCCCGCCTTCTACTTCTCAAACCTCGTATTTTCTATGATATAGTGCTAAGAAAACACCATAGACTGTAAAAAATATGGACAAAGCGTCTGTGACGTCACCCATAGACTTTCTGAAGAACGGGTTTGAAGCTGTTTTTATACAGTCTATGGTTTGAAGCCGTTTATGGGGGTATGGGCTGCGCCATCTTGGAAAATCTTGGGAAATCCTAACCCCGCCCACCTTCTGACGCAGCGCGCTTCACTCAGCTCGCTCTGCAAATTCGGTTATCTCTGTGTATATTTTAGGCAACGAAATATGTTATAAAACACCATACTAACTATTTTCGTTTTCATTAAAAGAAATCTTAAACATTATAGCCACACAAATGTGGTTCAGGCAACACATATTGATTATATTCAACTACACATAACGTTTGCCTATTTATGAAAAAACAAAATATAAAACACAAACCTGCCTCTTTTCATTTTAAATATAATATAAAAATATTAAACATTTTATGGTCCAGGCAATATGTGCATTTGTACTAAACAACAGATTTTGCAGTAAACAACATTACAGATCATCTTCGTTGTATTAAAATTTAAAATGACAAAACTCAACCCAGTCTCTTTTTGTTAAATTTCAGTTTTATCAATATTAGCCATTATAAAAGTATAAGTAAAAGGTATAAGAAGCTATACAAATAAAGCAAACAATTCAGTTAAACATACAAAGTCAGCGCTCTAGTCTAACCATACATCGGTAAAGTTAAATAGCTTATAAAGTTATGAAACTTCCACTCAGCCAAAACGATTGCCCAGGGAAAAAATTATAGATTACGAGACCAAAAATCGCCCATTAGATATACACAAGATGAATTATATCATATATGAATTATATATATAGTCGCCTGCCGAGCACGTTCTATAAATAGCCTGAATTGTAATCTTTCATTTTTTTTATGATAATGGCATAAAATGAGAAAATAACTATTGGTGACATTACATATACCATTAAAACATAATAAAATAATTCAATAATTTAAAATATTTAGAATCTGCACGTCTCTCTATCTCTCTCTTTCTGCTTCTCGTGCGCGCACCTCTCTCTCTCTCGCTCTTCGTCTGGCGCGCGCGCGCGCACCTCTCTGTCTCTCTCTCTCGCTCTGCGTCTCGTGCGCGCACCTCTCTTGTTCTCTCTGCGTATCGCGCGGCAGAGGAGCAGCGTTTAAATTTAGTTAAACAGATATTATGTTGCTTTTCTAATTTTACATGCAAGTATGTAAAGTATATCATTCAGTCACTATTTCATATTTATGCCGTTGTTCTTTCTCCCTTTCCCCCCGTGATTTTGTCTATATCGCGAATATAAGACGACCCCCAATTTTTTAGGACAAAAAAGCCTATTTTTAGGACAAAAAAACTTGTCTTATATTCGGGTATATACGGTAATTATATATTCAATAGTCATAATATTTAACAATATTACTGTTTGTTGTTGTAATTTTCAAATCTTGAAACTTTGTGTGTGTGTGTGTGTGGGTGTGTGTGTGTGTGTGTGTGTGTGTGTGTGTGTGTGTGTGTGTGTGCCTATATCAAACAAGTAGCCCTCAAGACTATTGTATCCCTTCAGGGAGCCCTCACTCACAAAAAGGTTGGAGACCCCTGATCTAAACTAACGAGTTAGAAAAAAAATCACCCACCTCACAGTTGTCAGGCACTCGGAAGCTATCGAAAAATACAATAAAAGTCCATGGGACCAACTTGTAAAAACATGAATTTATGCTGTGAAAACAGACATTTTAACATGGGGCTATGGACATTTGCTCCCTTTTGGGGCCTTCCCCTGGCGGATTTTCGATGTATTGCAGTTTTTCGCACTTCCGGGTAGGCTTCATTTTTCAGATCAGAATGTTGCCGCTTGGAAAACACGGAGGAACTTTGTGCTTCGCGAGCTACCCATCATGTGTTGGTAGAGGCAATTTTCAAGTTGAATTGGATAAAAAATTATATTAAGAATACAGACAAACTATGGTACATAATAATTCCTAATCTTATTTTTGAAAATGTTGGTGGTATAGAGTTCCTTTTAAAATGTGACTTTGAGGTTAACAAGCTCCCAATACAGCTATCCAATTTTCATAGACAGGCTCTTTTATGTTGGCTTCTTATATACAAACACAACTTTTCCCCCCACAAACAGTTAATTTGGAATAATAAAACAGTTGAATATAAGAATAAATCAATCTTCTATGACAATTGGGTTAAAAATGATATTCTAATGGTCTCACAACTGATAAATAAAGAGGGCTACTTATTTACATATACTGAATTTTTAAAGACATTTGGGATTCCAATATCTCCACGAGAATATAGCATTGTTTTTGATGCAATACCAGCAGGTTTTTTAAGACTTTTGCGAGGTAGTAGTGAACCTTTTAGGCAATCAATGTTTAACAAACAGATTTTGCTAAATGGTGTTGATATTAAAGATAGGAAATGTAATAATACATTTTTCAGATGCCTAATTCATTGCCCTGCAACACCTCGAAATAAATACTTTTGGAATGACCATTTTGAAAATATTAATTGGAGATTGATTTGGACTTATAATAACAAATATTGTATCAATAATAAAGTTTATGAAATATACTTTAAAATTATACATAAAATATATCCAACAAACCAGTTCCTAAAAAGATATAAAAATGACCTTCCTGAATCTTGTGCATTTTGCAAAAAGGATACTGAAACTATTTTGCATCTTTTCTTTGAATGTATCTATGTTAAATTCTTTTGGATTGATGTGGAATTTTTATTTAATAGGTTAAGTGGATTTAAAATTCACATAGAGAAAAGAGATGTTATTTTTTATTATGACAAAAAAGGATATAGAAAAGAGTTACATTTTTATGTTAAATCTTATTATATTACTTGGTAAGTTCTATATACACAAATGTAAATGGTCTGAAAGGATACCCAACATCTTCCATTTTAAGGCTGACATGAAGATTTACTTTGAAACATTGCAAGGACTTTCCAACCGAAAAGCAACCAGATCTATGGACATCTACAAAGATTTAAACTCCTCCTCTGTATTTTGATTATACAAGTAGGCTATACCTCTTTCTGTTTCTATTTTGTTTTATTTTTTTCCCTTCCTTTTAAGTAATACATAATGAGTATTATATGTGAGTTTGAAATATTTGTATATATTGTATTATTACATGTACAATGTTGGAAATAATAATAAAAAAAAAAAATGTGTTGGTAGAGGCGTGTACCACAGATTGCTTTGCCGATTGAGAAACGTGATTGGTAAACGGTTTGCCAGAATATACCCTGACCTCACAGCTACTTAGCATGCGAGACGGGAATGCCGAGGCTTGTTTGCATGTCACGGTGTGACCTTGGTGTGAGCTCCGGCTATCGATTGGGCTCTACACGTGCTCGCTGTGGTGATTATCTGTGTTGATTCTCAAACGGCCGGTATCCAGTGCCGTCTATGGCTTTAATGAACAACAAGTTGATTTGTGTGGCATATTAGGGAGAATTAACTTCTTTGCCAGGTTACCATTGCGAGCTCTCTTATCAAGACAGCTATGAGTGAGTGTTTTTTTGTTTTTTTTTTAAGATAATGTGGTCTCTTGAGCTGGTATGTCAGCATGGGAAAGCTTTGAAGCTGTGCCCACTAAAATGGGGATGCTGAATGATGAGTAGTTGTAAGATCTGTTGTACAGTACTTAGATATTGGCATTACAGAAGAAAGGGTGTCAGGAAAGACTGAACAAAAAGATCAACACAGCGGCGCCAAGAGCCTCTTCTTATCCTAGTTATTCACTCTCACAATCACATACACACACCGCTATATCGCTTTTGTCTTGCACCAATAACAGTCAAACACTTGACACAGACATCATATTGCTGGGAACAGTGTTTGATAATTAATAGGAAATACTCATTAGCCTCTGCAGATATCATTTGTTACCCGGCAAGCAGGATCACTAATATCTAACACAAAAATTATGGTAAAAATCAACACAGCCACTTATTTGAGGACAGAGGTGCGCACAAGTTAACGCCACAAAAATCTCACTTCTTTTAATTAAGCTAAGCCAACAGATGCATTTACAGGCCAGCACACACACACACTTTCTCTTTTAAACATAAGTTTGGTTGGAGCCACAGAAAATCTAATTACTACAGCCTTTGTGTCTTTGGCACACAAGTCAGTAAAAAATACCGAGAAATTAATGCAAGTAAAATATCCAGCCAAAAACATATTTGAGTGAAAGTAAATAAATTAAATACATTTTGTAATTTTGAGATGGATTTCATTGGTAGGTAAATAAATAAATAAATGTGCAAATGTTTATATGTAATATTTCTATATAATGCTATTAATACATTAGTTAATTAATACACTATTACAAATAAATATATCGATTTATAAAATATTTTGTAGTTGTAAATATGTGTTGTTGAATTATAACATTGGAAGGGTGGTGTCCAATTGATGGCAAGATAACAGAAATACACTCAAATATATTTTATCAGAAAGAGAAAAAGAAGTTCGAACAGAACTGTTATAACAAAAGAAAGTCTAATATCTTCAAACTTTACCTTATGCAACTTAATAAATTATGTGTTAGATACCATGCATAAATAAATCCTATATGTAGTGTAAAATTGATATAAAATTGATATAACAGTATACAGGATCACTGGTATAACAATTATCCACATCGTCCATTATTTATTTGTTCACTGTGTCCAAGATGCACCTGAAAGAATAAATAAATAATACAAAAAAAAAATGTAAACAGAAATATGATTCTGCAGAAGTATAATTCACTTTCAATAGGAATCAAGCTAAGTACAAATCCCCCTAAAATACATAAGCTAAAAAATAAAGTACAATTATTCAAGTACTTTATATCCCTGCTGGAGTGACATGTCTGGAAAGCATGAACTGTGGGAGAGAGGAAGGGGCGACGGACAAGTTCAGCAGAAAGAAAAGAAAGCAAGTCAAGAGAGCAGAGAAACGCAGCCGCTCTAATCTCAAGTCTGGCTCCACAAACAGTTTGGGTGAGAAGCTCCAGAGGTCAGCTGGACCTGGGATCCAAATCCACCTTCTGAGGAGCAAACAGCCGCTCCCAGATGACTCACACTGGAAGGCCTTCTCTGGTGACATCATCTTGAGCAGAAGAATAATGATAGTCCATATGCAAAGAATCTGCATGGGAAAAGAACCTACAGTCCTGGTGCAAAAAACATGTTCTACGATTTATGGCACAGCAACAGGTCCTATAGTCATGAGAAATGTTGCGTTGTAATGCATTTGACGAAACTTGTGTTGCGTCATCCAGAGTTCTTCAGCATTTTACAGGCCAAGAACCTCTGCAAGGGTGCAAAAGCCAGACACAGTGCTACTGTTCTGGAAGAACGAGAGCATCAGGCTGATGGTCAGAATATGAACCCTAACCCTGCTCACATACTCGGACTGCGTGCTTCTCTGGTCCTGCTACACTGGGGTAAATTCAAAGGCAGGCAGATAAGAGCTGGAGCCAAAGAGTTATAAAACTGACTATCTGTTTGCATTCCTCACATCTCTCAGTGCCTCCTACCACGCTTAAACACTCACGCTACAACACACACATGCATCAGTCATACAGTACTGATTTATTACAAAGACTGACAGTAGTGAAATCAAAATTTTCCATTTTGAGTCATTGTTTCTTGCTCATAACTTGAAGAAGTGGTGACAGTGGAATATAAATGGCAATCTTAGCATTATAGATAAATTACGAATGTTGGCTATGAAAATCAAACTAACATTTTACTTATTTTAGAAAACCTTCATATTCACACACCTATTTACATATATTAAAGTACTTCTTACTGCATTGCAGCTTGTTTTATTTTGTTATTAACTATATGATTGCCAAACACTCAAATGAATCGCACAACACAAACTATTTGTAAAATAAACATCATATCTGCAATATAGTGCACTTATTAAAGTAATAGCTAAAAAAAAGACGTTATTTAGACGATGCAAGATATTTTTTAAATAAATTAATTGCAAAAATTCCTTGATTAAAAGACATATTCTTTAAAACTTTCTATTGATCAAAGAATGTATCTCAGTTTACATAAAAAATATATTAAGCGGCACAACTGGTTTCAAAATTGATAATAATGTTTCTTGAGCAACAAATCTGCTCAAAATCAAAGCTTATTAGAATGATTTCTGAAGGATCATGTGACACTTAAGACTGGAGTAATGATGCTGAAAGTTAAAAGCTTTGCCAACACAGAAATAAATTAAATTAGAAAATATATTAAAATAGAAAACCATAATTTTACATTGTAATAATCTTTCACAATATTAGTGTTTCTACTGTATTTTTGACCAAATAAATTCAGCCTTAGTGCAAATAAAACACTTTTTTAGATTTTCTGTCTTCAAAACATTCAAGCTCTGACAACTATCCCTTTAACAAGAAAAAAGAATGACAAATAACAGTGTGGTGTAAAGGAGAGTTTTATGTGCCATTCGTGCACTCAATAGGCAAAAATAGTTTATGTATTTGTTTATGTGAGACATAACTCTTCTCAAGCCTATGCTAGTTCATGACTTACAGTCCCATGCCAGGCTGGAGGAAAAACGCTGTGAATACCCAGGCTGACATGAAAATAACCTCGAAGTAAAATACAACATCCGATTTCCCAGAGTATGAATGAAAAGCTGCTGCTTTTACATGCTACTTAATGTTTGTGAATGTTGCCTTAAACCTTTTAACAACACTGTTTTGCTAAGGAACAGAAAGTGCCCTGTGTCAATAACCTTGTTAATGCTCTCTTTTGTTCTGAACTTGACAGTTCCTTAACTAAATGGCCAGGAGCAAAATTTGCTGTTCCTCAATGGGAAAAGAGCAGGCTGCTTTCCTCTGGCAGGATAATCACTGAAAGCATATTTTTTTTAAAAGTAAGCATTTATGCAAAAATGTACATTTTGTCATCGTCTACTCACCCTCATTTCATAACAACTTATGAATGCTGGTTGTCCTTTTCTATGCGATTACAATGAATGGGGACTGAAGATTGCAAGCTTCAAAAAATGACAGCAAAGCACCATAAAAGTATTATAAGTGTAAAAGTGGTTCATCTGACTAATTTGGTAGCTTTGTGTAAAAAACAAACAAATTGTTATTCACTGATAATCTTAATTCTTTAATGACCAGGAAGCTGGTACATTGAGTCAGTGAGTTTAACTCAAGTAAACTCATTCAGAGTGGTTTTGTGAACTTTAACACAAATATATCATATGGCATCAGACTTGGAATATAGTGCATGGGTCATTTAGAGCAATTTAATGATACTTTACAGCTCCTTTTTAGAAGCTTGAAAGCTCAAATACACATTCATTGTAATGAAAACTGCAAAAGAGTATGGAAAAGTTTTAAAAAATATTGAAAAAATTTGACTAAATTTCACAACTAATTACAAAGAAATGTAAAGTAACACATTGAATTGAGTGTGAAATTTTGAATCAGAAATACTGAAATAGCATTTTCCTGTAAATCCTGCTTTAATGATCTTTATTTTATTTACAACTTTGCTTTTACAATGCATGTAAATGCCATAACGATTAGTAAATAATGGAAGAGTTTTCTTTGGTCAGCTATTCCTTTAAGAAATTATTTGCCAATGAAATGAAGTCTAAACTCACCACAATAAAGTGTTTGAATGAATAGAGGGAAAATTGTCTTTAAATTGCCGAATAACACAAGTGAAAGCTACTGAGTAGTTATAGCATTTGGCTTTCCACACTGCCCTGAGGACTTAGAAATCTGTGTATTGACAAGAATACAGTTTTATATGGCACACCTCTGAAACCAAACCACAAAAAAAGTAATTCCTGACAGGATGTTAGTTGCTTTTAACAGATACTTCCCATCATAAGTGTTAATAGATGGATACATGCAGCCCATTTATTTTATTTCTGATGGTTACAATAGATGAACTTTTGCTTTCATATTCATCTTTATTGTACTGGAAGAAAAGATTAGACTTCAGATGTCCTTATATGAATCACATTTCTGCTGTGCCTCAGGGGTCACGTTCACTTTCAGTAAGAACATAAGCTGCCCGTGATTCCGACTGTCATCATTTCCATTCAAAGTCTTTGATGTATGGAATTATGCCATTTACACAGAAAGAAACAGGGTAATGACAGCTGAAGCTTTGGGAGGATTTGGAGACAATAATGAAGCACACTTTGCACTTTCTCACACAAAAGCAGTTTAAATTTCCTCTCCTCACTAAGGCCCCCAGGACAGGGCAAATAAACTTCGCTTTTGAGATGATCCAACAGGACACTTTGGTCTCGTAATTGTGAGCATTCTTACATGACTAAATTCATACTGTAAAACTGCACCTCAGGTTGTGAGGAGATCTTTGATGATCTTTGTGTTTAAGCCAAGATCCGAATTTTACCTGTGTGAGAAGCTCAGGTGATTTAATGCTGACACCTGGAGATTTTGGGAAATTATGGAAAGAGTGTGTTGCATGAGGAGAGGTAATAACGTCTGATAGCCATCGGAGAGGGGGGCGACCGCAGGTCTCCTCTGTTAATCTCGGACCAGTTGTGGCCAATTAAAATCCCACCCGGCAGCCAAGACTGATGGAGCTGTGGAGGGGGGCATTATCTGCTGCTTTCATCTGATTAAAATGGCGCAGAGAAAAGCCGCTAATGGGACAGACGTGATTCACAGAGGGGAGGTAGAGGGTATGCATCACGTATACACCCATTACGTCAAGTCACACCTGCTGAGAACTTCTGGCTAATATTTAAAAACTATTTGAAATGTCATTTTATGGTTCTGTCAATTTAAAAAACAATCAATTTAATTATTAATGTGATTTATAATTTGATATTTCAATTAATAATTTGAACTAAAATTGTAATAAATGTATAGAAAAATCTGGCTTGCCAGATTGAGGAAGTTAATGAGTTAATTTAACCACACTTTAGGATTCCTCTGTTCATAGCGCTTTTTAGATGGATGGCAAGGCATTTTAGGTCTGGTAGAATCTGCAATCTCTGAGACAGTTCATTTGCACGCTTCCATGGTAGCAATATGCTGATGTTTTCTGCAAACTGGCAACCTGGGGTGTTGAAATACAAGTGGATAAATTGGCAGAGGGCAGAATCACACAGACCAAAAACAAAAACAAAAACAGACATTCAGACACTGAATGCACATTTTGAGCTTCGTTTTTCAGAGAAATAATTATGCCAACTTAGCATGTTTCATAAATATCTGCAAATATTTTATGGTATTTTTATGCTTTAGTAAAGTCAAAACAAAACCATAAGCACCTTAAAAAAACTTGGGTTCTGGGTGGTTAGTAGATTATACTGTATGTGACTCAGGACCACAAGATACAACTATTTAAAAATGTGGAATCTGAGGGTATATATATTTATATATATATATATATATATATATATATATATATATATATATATATATAATATATAATATATATATATCAGGTGCATATATATCTAAATGAAGTTCTTAGCAATATATATCACTAATCAATATATTATCATATATTTTATAATACAGTAGGGAATTTACAAAATATCTTCATGGAACATAATCTACTTAATATCCTAATGATTTTTGGCATAAAAAAAAAATAATCTATAATTTTGACCCATATAATGTATTTTTGGCTATTGCTACAAATATACCCCAGCGACTTAAGACTGGTTTTGAGCTTCAGGGTCACATATATTCTAATTGACATTCTGTTCTTTAGATATGGATTGAATCCTTCCTTCAGTTACACTATTTGTATATTTTTGCCCGTTTTATTGTCTGCCATGCAAAAAAAAAAAAAAAAAAAAAAGTAATAGCGCACAAACAGTACTGGTTGAGTTATGAGCCCAAGTTTAATGCTTAGGATTAGGGGTTTGTTCAAATCCATAACCATAAGCAGTGATAGGAAGTAGGAAGTAATCAGTTACATGAAATAAAATTACGTAATTTTATTACAAAATAAATCTAATTGTAATCAGTTACAGTTACTGTCAGTGTTTCCTGTCATATGGAAAGATTTGATTTCAAAAACAGTATTATAGCTATAATTATATCTTGTTATGGTTTTGAATCTGTATTTGAACCTCAGAATGATCTCAAAGTTAGCCTGATTTTGTGGTGGCTGTGCTTTAAAATTAAATTATTATAATCTTAATTCAAGTGATGAAGGATTTCAAAAAGTTATAGTAATCAGTGTTGAATACTATTTTAAGGTCAACCCTGCCTGCTTTAAATGTTTCAAAATGATTAACAGTTGAAAACATTAGTTTTAATAAAGTAACTGTAATAGTTACACTACTTATTACATTTTAGAACTTGTAATCTGTAACCTATTACATTTACAAAGAAACCTTCCCAACACTGACCATCAGCATGTGCAACAGTAATTGTAATGTTTGCCTGATTCCGTGTTCTTTCTGAAAGCATTATGCTTTCTGGAAGAACGTTAATGGCGACAGTAACTTTACTAAAGTAAAGACGTGTCATGCTAAAGGCTCGACTCCTGTCTCCATTAGCAGCCTAATGAGAATCAGTCAGAATCACAAACTGTAACGGACTAATCCTGGCCAAATCCCAAGCATATTTTAGGGGCACCAGACTGCTGATTCCCGGCTAATGGGTAGAATGAGGACAAGGGTACATTCCAGTAGAAGGACGGCCATTGCTCTTGGTCATGGCCTCCAATCACCAACATTCAGTGGAGTGATGCACAGCATTTATGCATGAGATAAGTTAGGGGTTAAAAGGCCTATTACATCCCGTAATGCCTTTTGCTCACGCCATGGCCTGCAGTACCAATGAGCTAATGCTAAATCACAAAGATCTATGTGGGAAAAACTTTCAAGTGCACTCAGAAATGCTTACACTCACATTCATCCATGCAGAGACATAAACACCTGAGAGAGGTCAAGGTGCTCATGTGAGCGCATGGACGTCACCGGTTAACAAACATACCGTAAAGCAACAAGGTGGAGACAGGTTTCTCGTCGAGTGCACTTCATCTTTTTAACCCCACCCCCCACCCCATAACGAACTAAGTGGAGGTTTACACCTTCTGGTACAAGGGCCGTGTTTACACTACACTAAAGCCTCCGCGTATTTATTACCAGCAGCACGATCCCAGGTACTTAAACGTCTGTGGATGGTGGGAGATCAGGACAGAAAACAGAGCCGCCACTCTGCACTCGCCGCTAATCCTCAGGCATCCCGCTCTGCTATCGAATAAGAGGGTCTGGATCGGGATGAGAGCTACATTTGGAACAGCATACAAGCATATTATTCTTACTATGTCTGCAATATATGCCTTTTTGAAATGAGTCTTCTGTGCACATCAAGGCTGCATTTATTTAATCAATACAGTAAAAAAAAGGAATACTGTGAAATATTTGTATAATTTAAAATAACTTTTTTTCTATTGGAATATATTTTTAAATGTAATTTATTCCTGTGATGGCAAAGCTGAATTTTCAGCATCATTACCAAGCGGCAACCTCCCACTCTCTTTCGTGAAGCCAACAAGGAAGTGACTAAAACTGCTATTCGTCAGCTGGCTGCAAAAGAGAGTCAGTCTCATAGACTCCCCATCTTAAAATTCCCAACTTTACAGCTGAAAAAAACATATATTTACAACCTGGTTCAAAAAATTATTTTGGTCTATATAGATAATTTTGCCCTTCATGACAACTGTGAGTGGGTGAATTTCTTTATAACTCATCCGTTTAAATTATATTAAGCTTTAAAATTTTAATTTTTAATTAAAATTTTAAATTTCAAGGGTGTCGCCACTTGAGTGACAGGTGGATTGTTCCTGCTGTCACCGCCAGGGGCCTCGGACTGGGGGTAAAACCAGTACTGATTAACAGGGCCCCAAAGGAAGAGAGGGCCCTTGAAAAGTCTGGAATATATATTTTTAGGGGGGGGGGCTGGGCCATTAGGACTGCCTATGCATAGGGCCCGGGATCTTGCGCAGCGCCCCGGTCACCGCTGATTTGATGCTCAAGAAACATTTCTTGTTATTAGCAATTTCAAAAACAGTTATGCTGCTTACTATTTTTGTGTGTTTTTTTTTTTTTTAGGATTCTAAGATGAACAGAAAGTAAAAAATTAAAAGTAGCAATTTATTTAAAAAAATCTGATTGACCCACATTTATTTAATTCTACATATATTATATATATATATATATATATATATATATATATATATATATATATATAGATAGATAGATAGATAGATAGATAGATAGATAGATAGATAGATAGATAGATAGATAGATAGATAGATAGATAGATAGATAGATAGATAGATAGATAGATAGATAGATAGATAGATATAGATATAGGTATAATGTACAATGATGTACATAACTCCTGTTTCACTTGCTATTTTAAAAATAAATATTATGCAGTAAACAGTATAAAGTTTGCAGTATTCAGTAAGTTGTAAGATAGTTTCAGCTGAATTCGTAAGAGCATAAAGATGTGTCAGAGATATTACAAGGATTACAGTAGTATTTTGAATCAGCCATAATTGACCGGTCAGGATGTCATTTGACCCCTGCAGGTAAGTCTGTTCTTTGTGGCACGTTAGCTGTGGTGTCGGGGCACGGAGGTTTCCAGAGCTTACCTGGAGTGATTTTCATGAAGACGAACAGCCCCCTCCCACCTCGCACTCACTCACGCGCCTCTGCTAAGTATGCTGAGGAGAGCGGGAGAGTGAGGGATGGAGTTAAATGGAGAGAGAGAGATTGAAAGCGAGGGATGAAGATAAGTGGGACGGGATTAAGCTGTCTTGAGTCTGTCTGAGGGTCTACATGGCAGAATAGCAGCTGCTGAAGTGTTTATCAACAGGAGTCCTGCTCCGACGCTCTGTTTGTTTTCAGCTGTATGCAGACAGCTCAGCGGTTCACACGCAGAGACGCTCAGGGTTCAAACAATCATATCTCTTCAAATGTGATATACAATTCAGCCTTAAGTCTTACTGTAAATGTGTCAATATAGATTTTTTTTTTTTGACAAATTAGAATATTTTTGCAAACATTTTCAAAAAAAAAAAAAAAAAACAAATAAAAAAACCCTGTCATATAGAGGTCATTTTTCATGATCAAGTCCAACTCTACATATGTTTTTCAGGTAAAGTCACATAACAGGATTACAATGTTGAATATTAATATATATATATATATATATATTTTTTTTTTTTTTTTTTTTTTTAACAACCAATGAAACAGTGGTTTTAGATTCTTTAGACACTGACCTATTATAATTATTTGATGTACCATTTGATATTTTAAGTTAATATTTCAATAATTGTATCTAATAATATCATAATAATAGAGAGAGAGAGAGAGAGACTTTGATTATTATTATTATGATTAATTATTTATTTTATTTACTTATTTTCAATAAATTCATACATTTTCATTATTTACTAAATAAATATTAGCTTTTTACTTTTTGGGAAATTTATAAAATTTTCGGTCAATTATTAGTTTATTCCACAGCTGTTTATTTAATCATCTGGTCATGTGACATGCAGATAAACAAATAAAATATTTTAAATTATTTCATATATTCTTAATATATATAAATTATTAAATGTTATAATCTATTTAATTATATAATTTGTATTATTTACTTTATTAAAGGTTTTTATTAAATTATATGCATCATTAAATAATTAATTATTAGCACTTTATTAACCCCACTGTGTTTGTAAAATTATTATATTTTTATTCACTGTAGGGGTTTGTCAAATGTATTCATTTTTGTGTCAATTGATAATTAATTCCACAGCTGGTTCTTTAATCAGCTGGTCATGTGACATGGTGGACTACCCTGACGTAAAATAAAATGGGTTTACCTTGATTTTATGCACGTACATTCATTTAAACATTCTGTATGTCAAAAGTACTATTAAAGTTTTCACTGACGTACACTGAGGCAGTCCTCATTTTAAGCTGTCGGGCAGCAGAGTGCAGTTTCTTATCTATGGTGGCCCTCACAGTGCTCTGGGTTTCTGGTCCTGTGGTCAGCATGGATAATGTCCATATAGTGGCATGCAGCGATCAGCATGGGCCCTGCTGGGATAAGAATGGCAGCAGTAAGGTGTGTGATGAGGAAGATGACAGGATCCTGTGTGAACTAACTGATAGAGGAAGCTATTCCTGCTCATTCCCACGGACCAGCCCAAAAAACATACGCTAGAGTGTCAGGAACGCCAGCAACACTGCTGACAATGCAGAAAGTGGCAAGTGTGTTTGCTGTCACCTCTCTACAGGGGCAAAGCAAGGCCCTCGCGTGTGTGTTTACATGCACACGCACCACGAGCCGCGCTGTAGCTGTGGTCTCCAATGGCTGTTCTATGTAACCTCTCAAACTAATTTAATTGAGGTGCTGATGGCCTTTTCTGCACACTTTGATCATAAAACCTGGAAGGAAACAGAACAAAGCACTGACAGGAAGACAGTCACCATGCGGTCAGTGTTTCCAGAGGCCGTTGATTTTTAGAATAAGCACCAGTGAACTCTGCAAATACACAATACTGTTCAAAAGTTTGAGAACGTTTTAGTCTCATGTTCACAATCGATTTGATCAGAAATACAGTAAAAACAGTAATATTGGGAAATATTACACTCTAAGAAAAGTTGTTCACAATGTAAGTGTTGATATGAAAGTTTTTTTACAGGGGTTACCTGTATTTTGAGTGATGCATTACATTTTGTTTCAGGGTTCAAAGAAATGTCAGTGAACTTAACATTAATGTCAACACAATATATTGTGTTGTATTTTTCAGTGCTGAAAAAACTTAAAATGTCATTATTATTTATAGTCATTTAAAAAATGTAGTCATTTAGTCAAAATTAAGTCATCCAAAGCAATTTACAAGTGAGGAAAACAGAAGCAAACAAAAAACTAACATAAGAGTATAAAAAATATATATAGAGTATCTACAGTGGGTTTTCAAGTATTTTTGTAAAGATTTTATTAAATAAACATTTAAATGAATACATTTCTATTGTAATATATTTTTTAATTCTATTATAATATATTTTATTCCTGATATTTCAGCATCATTTCTCCAGTCTTCAGTGTCACATGATCCTTCAGAAATCATTTAGTACTGGGGCAAGTTCAAGCTCAAACCGATGTGCACCGTTTTGCTACAGTTTCCGGTTTGAATGACATGATTCCTGGAAACGGTGTGCAACGGGGCTTTAGATACATTTTCTCTTGTTTGATGGGTGTCAATCATGTCAGCCCAATCAGCAGCAACATGTGTATAAACCACATGGTATTAAAGAGACAGCTCGCACAATGTAATTCACATCAAAATAAATTCATAAGAGCAAATGTATTGTTTGGACATTTATTTACATTAAAGGCAAAATAAATAAAATAATAAGAGCACAAGTTTAGATCTGGAACTTCAAGTCTGTCTAAATATCATTTAGTAATTGCAATGTCTTCTGGTCCATATCATTTCCTTAGAAAGGTGTGCTAGACACTGATTAATGTAACAAATATACTATACATATTTATATATGTTGCTATTGTATTATGGAGTGACACTTTCATAAACTTTTCTATACCCCTCTGATTATATAATGGTAAATATTATATATCATAGCACAACAACAGTGATCAGCAATAATGATAAGCATAATACTCACAATAAAAATAATAAAGTCATATAGATCATAACACAGTCTCGGAGGTAAGAAGTGGATTATCCTTCATCTGAAATGTTTGTCTTTTCATCCTGAAATGCGAGGCAAATGTTGCATCACAATCATTAGAAACCACGGTTTCCACAAATCTCTTCACTCGAATGAGATGTTCTCTTTTATTCTGTAGGGCAAGGGGCAGTGACTGTACACTGTAACCCTTTACTGTAAATTTACAGCGAATTTCTTACAGAATTGTACTGTATTTCCATAATACAGTATAAGGCTGTATAATTTACAGAGCAGCTGTAAATATACAGCACATTTCTGTTTTCCTCCCGATAAATTCGTAATACAGTATCAGACTGTAAATGCATTGCATTGTGGGATTGATTGTATTCGCGCTCAAATTCAGATGAGACGTGACGCAAACTGATGTGCCAACTGTGTGAGATTTTGTGAATTTGTAATTAAGCTTTTTGGTTCGTGTGAGCTTCGTTTCTTGTGAGCTTTTGTGTGGGGCTTTCAAATATTGCCTGTGACGCAGCAGAAACGGTTAACGTCGGGAGGAAGAATCGCTCATGCATCTGTGAGCAAAAGTGGATTTTAGCGCTTGAGAAGACTGTTTAACTGACTGATACGGTAAGCCAATCTATTTATATTTAATTATTACGTTCGGTTTTCTACATTGTTTAAGTTACACGAATAGTTTGATTTTGCGAGCGTTGTTTTCTACCGCGAAAAAAACCTCATTTTTTAACAAGTAACGTCACATTAACTTAACTTCGACAATTCACACAGCCAGCATACCATTTCATTTGCATGACCTGGTTATATAAGTTATATAAAATAAAAATCACTCGTGCCACCGAGTGATTTACCATCATGTCATTTGGCTGATCTGCTTTTTTTTTCTTCGTTTCAGGTTTTATAATCTGATGAAAAATCCAGTGCTAAAGTAAGTGCTTTAGTAGTGTCTAGTCCACGTGCAAAAATGCCATGTTGTCAGTTCTGCGATTGTACTTTTGAATCGTTGTCAGCATTTTGCCAGCACATGAAAATCCATAGTCATGTTCCAAATTCCCTTTTCAAATGTGGTATTCCGGATTGCTCCAGAACATTTAAAAAGTTCACTGCTTTCAAAGCTCACATATTCAGGGATCACAAAGACAGGCCCTCAAAGTCATCTGTTGAGCAGTTAGGAATTCTTCAGCAGAAAGTTTGCGTCGTACTATACTGCAGTCAAATGTTTCAGTACAGATGCCGTATGGTGAGGCATCTAACATGGCCGAACACTCACATCCACAGTCTGAATTCTTTGATTGTGGTGATGGCATAGAGCAGTTGGAGAATGCACTTTTGCCAGATAATGCAGATGAATCTCTTTTTTTGAAAAACATGGCTCTGTTTTATCTCAAGTTACAGGCAAAGCATATTCTCCCATCATCTGTGATTCAGTCGTTAATTGAGGGGATGCAAGACATCCATGATATTAGCCAGTCTCATTTGCTACTCAAGCTAGGGGAAAAATTGATTGCACTTGGTATTTCTGAAAATGATATAAAGAGTGTTTTTGATGTCTTGCAAACTGATGATCTTTTTCGGAGGTCTAATATTAATACACTTAGCACTGATAAGAGAAGAAAGTCTTTTTATAAAGACAATTTTAAGTTTGTGGATCCTGTCCCAGTCTGTCTTGGTCAAAATGAATCTGGCAAGGAAAGCTTTGCTCAATACATTCCTATTAAGAAAAGCTTAGAAGCACTGTTCTGCTGTAAATCAGTGATAGAACAACATAATAATTCACGATCTGAAGTCAGAGCAAAAGATATCCTCTCTGATGTATGGGATGGCAACAATATTGATGAAAATATGCTGTTCAAAACTGATAAAGATTCATTAGCTATAATCTTGTATGAAGATGCTTTTGAAGTTGCCAATCCACTTGGTTCTGGTAAGAAAAAGCACAAAATTCTTGCCGTTTACATGACACTTGCAAACCTGCTGCCTCACTGTAGGTCAGGCATTGACCCTATGCAGCTAGTTCTGCTGTGTAGGGAACAAGATTTTAGATTTTTTGGACAAGATTTGGTCTTTGCAACTCTGGTAAAAGACCTTAAAGACCTTGAGGAAAATGGTGTTGAGTTAGCGGATGGAAAGGTGCACAAAGGTACATTGTGTGCCATAGCTGGCGATAACCTTGGATCACATTACATTGGTGGCTTTGTTGAGAATTTCAGTAAAAGTAAAAACTTTTGCAGATACTGTGAAATTGACCGCCAGACATTTAACTCAGCTCCCCTAACAAAGGCATTAACAAGAACTGTGGAGTCGTATGAGCAAAATCTTAAGGATTTGGATGCTGATCAAACTAAAATTGCAATTGGTGTCAAATGTAATTCTCCCTTTAATGACCTGAAATATTTTCACGTTTGCCAGCCAGGATTACCTCCCTGTCTTGGACACGATCTTTTTGAAGGTGTTGTGTCATTTGACCTTGTTTTGTATATCGATCAACTTGTGAATCAGGAGAAACAGTTCACATACACTGAACTAAATCATCGTATTAACCAGTTTAAGTATCTTGGGAATGATGCGCGTGATAAACCAGTTGAGGTGACTCCTGGTACTGGGAAATTAAGTGGACATGCAGTTCAGAATTGGTGCCTTCTCCGGCTTTTACCTCTTTTGGTTGGGGAAAAGATTGTCTGTCCAACTGAAAATGAGGTATGGCAGTTAGTACTTCAACTCAGACAGATAGCAGAGCTCATCTGTGCTCCTTCCATTAATACTGGTCAGATTGCATATTTATCAGTGCTAATAGAGGAGTATATTGAGACTCGAAAGGTGGTTTTTCCAAAGCATCCCCTTAAGCCAAAGCACCACTACCTGTGTCATTATCCTGAACTCACTGGTCGTTTTGGTCCACTTATTCACCTCTGGACACTACGCTTTGAAAGTAAGCACTCATACTTTAAACAGTGTGCAAGAAAATTGCACAATTTCAAGAACTTGAGTGCTACATTGGCAGAAAGACATCAACTTCTTCAGGCTTACCTAAATGCTGGAAGCCCTTTCCCTGAAAATGTTGTGGCAGAGAGGGGAATAGAGTTTCATGTTAATGACTACAATGATGACATTCAAGGATCTGTTGCTTGTCTTAACTTTCAGCCAGGGAATACAGTAGCATGTAATGAAGTGACTGTAAAGAGAACACTTTATAAAAAAAACATGCATGTTGTTTTGCAGAAGAATGATGAGGGAATTGTGTTTGGGAACATTCATTTAATTATTGTACATGACAATTGCAATGTGTATTTTGTCACAAAGAAAAGTCAGTCTTTTTGTCTTATAGACCAGGGAGTTCATTGCTTGAAACCACAAGATCAAGGCTACCTATGTATAAATCAAGACAGTCTACTTAATTACTATCCTCTGCCAGAATATTCATTGTGTGGCTTGTCAGTAATTGTTCTCCATCATTCCTTCCCAATTTTTTAGAATAATGTCTGGAATGAAAGAAGTCCTGAAAGATGCTGTACTGTTGGTGTTGCCAAGCCTATCTCCAGATGTAACCAACCAGCTTGTTGAGAAGCTCATGGGCCAAGGTGTCGAAAGCTTGGATGATTTGATTTATGTAAAAGATGACATTTTGGAGTTTATAAGACCTATCCAATGCAGAAAACTTCTTAGTTCATGGAAAAATCAAGGTAAAGATAAAGTTGATGTAAAAAAAAAAACAACAACACAAATATAGTATATGAAAATTTAAAGGATTTATTCACCCAAAAATGGAAACCTTGTCATTAATTACTCACTCTCAAGTTATTCCAAACAAGCAATACAATCTTTCATCTTCAGTACACAGATGAAGATATTTTTGATGAAATTATCAAAATTGAAATTGATGAGATTATTATTTTGTAAATAAAGTGGTACATTGTTTTTAGTTTCTGGGGTTAAACAAACCACTTCTAACATTAAAGTTAAACCACTGGAGTCATATAGATTACTATACGGAAAGTGGAAGTTGAGTATACTGTCTATAAAGGGACAGAAGTCTCTTGGATTTTATCAGGAATATCTTCATTTATGTAACAAAGTGAACAAAAGTCTTTCTGGTTTGGAATTACGTGAGGGTGAGAAATTAAAGACAGAATGTTTAATTTTTTTGTGTGAACTATCCCTTTTATCTGTTAAAATGCATTCCAGTACTGTTTATTATGTAATTTGATACAATAACTGATTATTTATTTATATATATATAAACACAGAACATCAAAACTGCACAGTCGTACTGCCACCTGCTGAGGTTCTCCCCTCGGTTCCCCCCGAAACAAACACTACTCTTGGTTCACCTCCATCAAGCTCCTCAAAGCCAACATCAAGCAGTTTAGCATCAGCCAGTGCCACACATTCATGGACTGAAAATTTCCAAGTTCCCTGGAACTTAATGCCAGATGGTATAAAGACTGCTGTTGAGAATGGACAGAGACCTTCTCCTTCTGATCGAAGACAAATGATTAGAATCCTTGCTGACGAAATGAGAAAACATGACAAGAACCCCACCAGATCACAGTGTCTCACTGTTAGTCGCAAAATAGTGAGCCAGTATCCAAAGTCTTTTGCTGACATGTTGGGTGACAAGCAGGTTGGGGGTGGATATGAATCTGTTCTTTCACAGCTGAAAGTACGCATAGAGCACCTGAATCGAACAAATACACTAAGTCATCATAGGATCCAAAGAAGTGACACCGGAACTACTAGAAAACGAAGTTCCACTGACTCGTATGGTTGTACAAGATGGCAGGCTGCTCTTCCACCTGGTGAAACTTATGACAGTCTTGAAGTGAAACGTCAGAAGATTGAGGAGATGCATCTTCATGAAGGAATCTCTGGAGCAGAGAGAGGAGACGTTTGCAAGCTCATGGAGGGAACCTATTGGCTTCAGCGTCACATGATCAATGCAACCCCATCCCCTACAATTGCAGATATCAAAACTAAATGGCCATATCTCTTCACACAGAGGCATATATATGGACATTTTGAACAGCTTACTGACAAAAAAGTGCTCAGATGTTTGGAATTGTCTATACAGGAGTGTGGACAAATCATAATTGAATTTTTCAAAAGCAAACCAACCAATGATGACATTCGAAGTATTCTCTCTAGAGGTGAAAATGATGTGGATGCCATGGTCATACAACTACTCCTTGCACACTTCAAAGAGAAGTTAGATGGGGTTTTCCTTCAAGCAGATGTAAATAGAGATCATTCAACCAATCTAATTTATCTATAATCTCTTTTATGGATTGGTCTGTTGATCATGGTTGTACTGTCTTTTTAAAAATTTGTTTCAGGAATTTGCGACTCCATCTGATGTCCAGCATTCTCTTCATTTGCCAGAGTCCACGCCTTATATTTCTTGGTATGTAAACAATAAAGTTGTTTAACCTTAAAGTGAAGAGCAAGTCATCATTTACTTGCCCCACTGCAAAAAAAATGTTTTACTTAACTTCTATTTATTTTTTGTTCCCAAGTGTCTTTTTTTTTGCATGAAGAAGAATTTACTAGACAAGTAAAAAAAATTATTGTTTTCCGAAATGTTATTGCAAAAAAAAAAAAGTTTAAGTAAACAATTTTCAGAAAAAAAGACATCATTTTTACTTGTCTAGTTTATTATTCTTGATGTAATAACTTGTAGTTATTTGTCTGGAATCTAGACAAAATAGTAACTAAGAAAAGCATCTTTTGCAGTGGGTTGTTGTTTCAATATTGTGACTTTTTTCAGGAAGAGAATGGTGATGGTATGAGAAATATAAAACAGATTTTAATTGGCAACATATGTATGGAAGAATCAACTGTGTTCAGCAAAATTGTGTGGTTGTGAAGTCCAGCTAATTAACTCTAACACTACTTTCATTTAACCAGGGAAAACTATTCCTCTAAATAGGAAATTGCTCATATAAATTAAATTATAGTATTACTGTATTGATGAACCCTACCCAAAAGCACTACTAAGGCAGAATGAAATGGTGTATCCTGTGAACAGAGTTCTTTTAACAGTTATGTAGAATTATGAATAGACAACTACATAGAACCAAACTGGAACCCACAATAATATTATTACTTTTTCCTTCTGATTTTTATTTTTATTACAGGTCAATCTCTGAGCAACCAGCGCTGGATGTTGAGTTTGGAGGGTCAAGTTGTGTGTGAAGGAGCACAGCCCAACTTCATCACTGGCCTGGCAGCGCTGTTTGCCTCCTTCTATAATTTCAATTTACAGTACCAGGAAGAGGCAGCATGCACCCTTGAGTTTGTTCAGAGGTAAGTCATTAGCATATTTGAAATATATGTTTTAGACTGAATTGTTTTAGACTGAATTTTTATAAACGTTTTGTACAGCTGACTACTGGGAATAACAATATGGACCTGGTTTCACACACTGCAAAACATGCTTTTCTTACTTAGTGTTTTTGTCTTGTTTCCAGTCTCAAAAAAAACCTTAATTTGGAGTAATTCCCTTGGAAAACAAGACATTATATCTTATCTTATTTTACGTATCTAGTAAATGCATCTTGATTTAGGATTTTTTTTTTAATATTCGGACAGGAAACCAGACAAAAAGAAAAGCATTTTTTTGCAGTGCAGACAGGGCTTAGCTTAAAGGGTTAGTTCACAGAAAAATGTAAATTATGTCATTAATAACTCACCCTCATGTCGTTCCAAACCCGTAAGACCTCCGTTCATCTTCAGAACACGGTTTAAGATAGTTCAGATTTAGTCCGAGAGCTCTCATTCCCTCCATTGAAGCTGTGTGTACGGTCTACTGTCCATGTCCAGAAAGGTAAGAAAAACATCATCAAAGTAGTCCATGTGACATCAGAGGGTCGGTTAGAATATTTCTGTTGTGAGTGCGTTCACAACACTGCGGTGACGCTGCTGATGTGCTATCTTTGTTATTGGGCACACCAGAAAACACGTCAGCAGCGTCGTGAACTTGCTCAGAACCGACCCGGAAGAGAAGACAATGTTGAATAAAGTCATAATTGTTGTTATTTTTGGATCAAAATGTATTTTCAATGCTTCAAAAAATTCTAACTGACCCTCTGATGTCACATGGACTACTTTGATGATGTTTTTCTTATCTTTCTGGACATGGACAGTAGACCGTAGATACATTTGCAATGGAGGATCAGAAAGCTCTCGGACTAAATCTAAGATATCTTAAACTGTGGTCTTACAGGTTTGGAACGACATGAGGGTGAGTCATATATGACATATTTTATATTTCGGTGAACTTACCCTTTAAGCCAGGTCTAGGCCTTCGTAAAATAAGGGTATTTAAAGGGATGGTTCAGAGTAAAATCAACCTAGGGTCATTTTCACCATGACATTGAGCCAAACACCCCCCCCCCCCACTAATAATGATGACCAGAACGGTACCAAACTTCTACAGTAGTACAAATAGGTTCTGTACTCCTAAAACGAGGGATTGGAAGGCTTATAAGTACATCAGGAGTTTATTAAATAACAATTGCCTGACGGCGAATGCTACCGCTAACACAGACGTGGAGGTCACTTCCGTGATTTGGTAAAAGCTTGTAAGGGCTTGCGCCATCTTAGTATTTGGCTCAAGGTCATGGTGCAAAGGACCCTAGGTTGAAATTTAGTTAAATTAATGAAGTCACAAATGTTTGGACTGGATTTGGTAATGTGTGCTCTACATAAACAGGGTTTATGGCTGCATTTCAACTCACACTCTGGTAGGCCCTGATTCAGTACCTGATGAGGGGATTATATTGTTAATAAGCTGGGTGAATAATGGTTAAATCTCTCTCTCTCTCTCTCTCTATATGCACAGTCTATAATATTTGATTGTGTTTTTTCCTCTTTTCTGCATTTTAGACGCTTTGTTGACATCAATCCTGAACGTGGATCAAAAGCAAAAAAAGGAAAAGTGACTTCAAAGAAAACTGGCCAAGTTGTGCAAAAAAAGAACGCCACTGTAAGCCCACCAGTTTCCTCACTTCTGCGAAAACTTGCAGACTTTGAATGGAACTTTGTTTAGATCCTGTCAGCAAGTACATTAAAAGTAATTATGATTACTGCATCGTTAATTCCATTTATAAAATACAACTGCCATTTCAGCCATTTTGAGGTTCTATTCTTTTTTTGACTCTTTACATTTCTGAAAAAAAGGTACATTTGTTTAAGGTTAACAAGATTACTTTATTATAAAGTGTTAAGTGTTTAACTAACATTTTAAATGTAAAAAAAAAAAAAAAACAGCTGGCATTTCAGCCAAATGTGTTCATATAAGGCAAATGTCTGGTCGTTGCTTTTAAAATAAATGTTTTAAAACACAAATAATGTTGTTGGTTTCTATTTTCTTGTTTAAAGTTCAGAGTATAATGTTTTCCCTGTAAAAATGTTTTTAAAAATGTCTGTAAAATTGTGGTATATGCTGTATTTTGTAATTGCAGTGCAGTACTGTTAATTTAGGAAAATACAGTATGTGGCTGGCAACCCACCTGCCAGTATTTTACTGTAAATTTACAGAACAACGGTTTACAGAACTAGTACTGTAAATTCTGTTTACAGTACTAGTTCTGTAAAAATACAGTATGTGGCTGGCAACCCAGCTGCCAGTATTTTACTGTAAATTTACAGTACAACGGTTTACAGAACTAGTACTGTAAATTCTGTTTACAGTACTAGTTCTGTAAAAATACAGTATGTGGCTGGCAACCCAGCTGCCAGTATTTTACTGTAAATTTACAGTGAAAAGTTTTACAGTGTAACATCAAGTGCATTTTGCAGTATTAAACACGTATTTATAATGATTTCATCAGGTTCTGAAAATTCTTCAAAAAGAACACAATGAATGGTCTTCTCAGCTGCCACAGTTGCAACTGTTGCGTCATCAGAACAAGGTGTTCAACGCACCACCGTTTCCGTTTCAAAAATGATACGCATCGTTTTTGTAGGGGCTGAACGCAGCCCTGATTTGCTACTTAAGCAACATTTCTTCTCATTATTGTTATTATCAATGTTGAAAACAGTTGTGCTACTTTATTTATTTATTTATTTTTGTATATGAAGATAGTTCAAAAGAACAGCATTTATTTAAAATTGTTTTTTTAATTAGAAATTTCTTCACTATCACTTTTTGATCCATTTAATTAGTCCTTGCAGAATATAATAAAAGTATTATTTACTCACTCAATCTCTCTGATCCCAAACCTTTGAACCATAAAGTACATTTTGCACTGTCAACTTTTAATGAAATGGCTGTAAAATCCCTTCTTGTTTTCAATACACTAAAGTTTCTATTGTACTGTTGTATTACAGCCCTTAATGTACAATCTCTACCCAGCTGATGTTGGTTTCTATTTTTAGTTCTGCTGTTTGCACTAGAGAAACAAGAAGTGACATGCTTTGTCTGGCATTGAACCCGTGCTACAGGAGAATGGATGCACTGGCAGTGCGGGAATGAGCTAAGTGATGTTTCACTCTTTGCCCTGCCTTTTTGCTTTCCGCTCTCAGTGTCATCTGTGGGAAGTGTCCTCTCATTCAGCTGCTCTGTGGACAGATCCTCAGCCTGCAGACGTAACATTGTCACCCATCACAATTGACTGCAGCAGCCATGCCTCTGCGGATCTGGCAATCATTGGCTAGGCTCGAACCCCCAGCACGCTGACAGCTTCTCCTTTTGTCCATCACTCAGACTACTGCAAGCCACCCGGCACATAGGCCAAAGCGCAAACAAGAGGACAAAAAGAGAAAGGGAGACACTGATATAAAAGACCTCCCCCCGGCTTCCTCTAATCCAATTAGAAGGCTGTAAATTTGATTGGAGTCCTGAGAGTGTGCCTTCAGCTGTCCGTCATTAGCGAGTGCTGAGAGGGGGCTCATACCTCATAGCAGCGGTAAAGATCAGAGTACAAGGAAACATGCAGGTGAAAATAGAACCGCAAAGGACATGTTTGGATACGGTACACTGTTTTCTGCCAGGACACTATCCGTTAAGTTTACAGACATTTCCTTGAACCCTAAAACACAATGCAATGCGCAAATTAAAATACAGGTAAAACAACTGTGAGAAATCAATACAGAAAATTCATTTATATTAACACAGTACATTGTGCCCTATTTTTCAGTTCTGGAAAATACGATGAAACCATTTAAGTTTCATGATTATTTACAGTCACTTATAAACAGGAAATCAATATAAAACCTGATTTAAAGGCTAGCATGTTCTTAAGCAAGATGTTTTCACAGCAGGGTGGATGAGTTGCATATTCAAAGTCTCTGTAAAATAGCTGATAAACAAACCTGTGACAGTACATCAACTGAATATTAACATTTATCCACCATGATATATAAACACAGTTAGACTAAACAATAAATATATATAAGCAATATATAAACAATAACTTAATTCTATTCATAATAAAACACAAATTGTACAAAATAAGGCTTGTTTGTTTCTGTGATTAATAGTAGAAAATGTTATTGTTTAAATAAACATCTGTTAATATCTCATTTATAAAAACAATTATATTTTTTTATAAAATAAATGAATGCAGGGCAAAAAAAAATGAGGTTCATTTGTGTGGTTAATAATTGAAACTGTAAATGTTTTGAATAAATAAACAAATAGCAAAGTCTTAAAAACTTAAATACTTGCACTGAATTGAATGCAACGATATACATTACAACTGTTATTTGTATTTTTGGGATTGAAAATATTTTATGTACATTACGTTTGTAATTTTGCTTTGGGTTGTGTTTAAAAACATCTGTTTACTACGTTAAAAATCACTGACACACAAGGCCTTCATTATAACAGACTTGAATCCAGCGTCCCTGAATTCGACTGATCCTAGTTAAATCTGAACTGAACTTAAAGATTTTTAGAAACAATACAGTGACAGAGGAAACAACTTTGAAAACTTTAAGTAAAACTAATCAGGCCGTCTGATCAATCTTTTTAGTAAAAACAAGAAGTGATCATCATACAGCCTCATTTCTCCTTTGTCACACAAACCCATACGTCTCCGGGCGGCTTTGTTGGAGCTGCTGGGTTATGGGGGTGGCGGTGGTCAAAACATTAAATGCTGTGGTAACCAGGTTTGCTTGCCGCGCATACAACGGGACAGCAGGGCCCTTTCTTTAGGTCATTGTGTAATTATTGTGTCAGAGCTGCATTAGTCGGATGGCTGTCACAGGGCTGTCCTCAAGCTCTTAGGGTCAGACTAATGGATATAGTTACAGTGGTCGGTAAACAAATTGACTGAGAAATCCATACAGGAAAATCAAAAGAGAAAAAGAGAGCGAGACCGAATGAGCAGACAACAGTTAGACAATAGAGCGAATGACAGGAGAATGGAAAAATTGGAAAAGGTAAGCGAAGAACATGCAGGAGGGGAAGATGAAACAAGAAAAGACTGAAATCAATACAAGTCTGCAGGATCAATAAGAGCTACATTTTCATCAGTAACAGGATTGAGTCTCCATGACCTGATATATCTATTCCCAGTGCATATGTCCTGCCCTGGGGACGTGACTAACAAGACTGGATCATCCCAAAACAATTTGACAGGAATTTTAAAGTAAAATATCATAAAAATGACTAGAGTTGTGCAATTTATCTTTATCATATATTCATAATTTAAACTAACTTTTCATTGACTTTTCACAGGTTTTTTAGAGGCGGCATATATGTATGCATATCAGTAATTATGGAAGCTTGTTTCCACCACTGGGTAAAAAATCAAAAAGGGTTTACGACTTTTTAACAGTTTTCGCATTTCCCATTTCTTTTTTTCTCAGACAATTTAACTAGCAGGTCTGTTTTTTATTTAATTATTTATTTTTTCAGAATTGCTAGTTTATGTCTCACAATCTTCTGCTTTTTAACTCAAAATTGTTTTTTTTCTGCGGCAGAAAAAACATGATTGCAAGATGTACATTTTGAATTTAGAGAAAAAAGTCCAAATTGTGAGACATGAACTCAGAATTGTAAGAAAAAGTCTGACTTGTGAGATAAAAAGTCACAATTACCTTTTTAAACATTATATATTGACATTAAATATATGTCAAACAAAAATGCTAAACAAAAATGTTGTAACGTTTAATTAATTTATTTTTTTATAAAATACTACTGACAAAACCTGTTTTCACAAATTTGTTACACAAATTTAAAGGGATAGTTCATCCATGAAGTAGTTACTCACCATTAGGTCATTGCAAAACTGTCTTTCTTCTGTGGAATATAAAAGAAGATATTTTGATGAATGTCAGTAAACAAACGTTTTAAGTACTCTTTGACTTCCATAGTATTTTTGTCCATATAATGGAAGTCAATGGGAACCTGTGGAGCCATGCACCTGATGTTCAGGGGAGAAAAAAATGACATATATCATTGCCATATATCATAGAACGACATGAGGGTGAGTAAATTACAACAGAATTTTAATTTTTGGTTAGACCGTCCCTTTAGGTCTAATTCATTACATTTATATAGCGCTTTTCTAGGCACTCAAAGCGCTTTACATAGACAGGGGGTATCTCCTCATCCACCACCAGTGTGCAGCATCCACCTGGATGATGCGACGGCAGCCATAGTGCGCCAGAACGCCCACCACACACCAGCTTACTGGTGGAGAGGAGACAGAGTGATGAAGCCAATCAGCAGATATGGGGATTGTTAGGAGGCCATGATGGTCAGAGGTCTCACAGCTGTAAGCAATAAGAGTTTAGTTCTCTAAAAAGAATCTGTTAATTTGGGTGTGAACTGGACTAGACGGCTTGCGCTGTAACAGTTACAGATCTAAAATCTAAAAAAAAAAACAAAAAAAAACAAACACATTTCAACCAACTTAATCTGATTTGCTGGTTGAAACCAGTTATGGCTGGTCTAAGATGTTAAACAAGCAGGGTGGATGCTTTGCACATTCAACGTCACTGTAAAATTGAATACTAATATCAACATCAATTGCCACAGCCCAATAGCTGTAATTTGATATTACTATAAATAAATGTGAATACTTATTGGGCATTGATTTTTTTTTTTTTTTAGATGTATATTTTACTGAATCACACACAAGAATCCTTTACAGGAACAAAGGTTTTTTTCAAAGGAACAAAAACATTTTTTAAGCACTTCTTGGTTCCAAGCTGTATTTTAGGAAAAGGAAGAAGGTATATGGGACCTGAGATAAATCTGTTTGGCGATACTAGTGGCACAAGAGCATTTGTGACATAATATCTGCAGCTAGAACATTAGTCTACTCTCTCCAAAGTCAGTCACAGATATGCTCACAGTCTTATCTTTTATTGGCTGGATCCTCTTAGACTTATCTTTTATTGGCTGGCCGCTCCTGACGAGAACCTATAAGCTTGGCCAGGCCAGCCTGACCGTCCTGTAGCAGATAAGTCTATCGCCACAGTCTGGGAAAGCAGGCCTGTTTCCACTTTCTCCATCTCCTGTGCTTTTCTTCCTCCTTCAGTGTAGGGTATTTGTGGGGACAGAGAGGCTGGACAGGATTAGAGTCTGCAGCGCTCCTACATTCATCATGACCAGCGCACGCTCTTTTGATCTCACTGCTGAGTGATAGTTCGGGAAGATGTTCAGAGTCAGGAGGGCTTCTGCCAATTATGGAGACCCATAAAGAGAGGTCAGAGAAGAACAGAGATGTTTTTAACGCACCACTTAGTCTGACATGATCAGCTGGTTTTTGAAAATCTGGTATCTGCAAATGAAATGACTTATGAACTGCATAACAAATGTACAGTACAAGTATATATTTGTACTGATGTTATTTTGAGGGCTTAACAAATAAACGATCTGCTAGATTTCTACTTGCCCTGTCAACTGGCCCCAAAATAAAACAAAAAGAAACATTCAACATTTTTTTGCACTTAAATTTAAGAGGTTATATTTACATTTATACTTGTAAATAATACAATTATAACTTAATAAAAATAAACTAATAAAATTATTTGTAGAATTAGACACTCAGAAGACAGAATTTCTTTTTTTCAACTTGTTCAGATACGGTCCCTGTCAACTTTTTTAAAAGCCCCAAAACTAAAAATTATACATTTAATTTTTACAATTAATTTAACGGTATAATTTTATTTATACTGGAACATTATTACATAATCTTAAAATGTTTATTTACAATTTATTTAAAACAGCTAGTTCAGATTTCAACTTGCCCTGTCAACATTTTCACAAGGCCCATAATAATAATAATAATTAATAAACAAATAACATTTTATATTTACATTTATGCCTGTAACTTTAATTTTAATTTTAAAAATATAATTTATTATGACACATTTTTTCATCTAATGTTAAATTGTTTCTTAACAATTTGCAGAAATAGGACATTTTTTATTATATAATGTATTGTTCATAAAACTCCAAACACATCCATAAACACTTTCTGGCACAAGTAACAAGCCTAATTTACATTCAGAAGCAGAACAGACAATAACTTACTTTCAGATGGTTGGTAAATGAGGCATTGGTTTTTGCATTGAAATAGTATGCATTTAAAGTGGCTCTTTTTTGTGAATTTACCCTTTAATGTTACCATGCCAGAGATGGGTCAAGAGCAGACACCACGTCTCATCCAATCAGTCAGTGACCCCAGACCTCCAAACCCCCAGCCAGTGGAATCTGGAGTCAGGAGCCAAAGTTAATCCCTGGCTCTCATCAGGATCTCTAAAGTTGAGCTGGGTAGAGCTAATGTACCATGGTCTTCTCTCTCTCTCCCTCTACTACTGACATATGACAGAGCAGTAAAGAGCATCCTCAGCACTCATCTCCATAGCCCTAAATCACCCTAAACCTAAACAAGACATTCCAAACTCAAAGCCTTTTCACCACAGTAGCACCACAGAGCAGAGAGAAAAATCATCACGATGGCTTTTATCCATCATTACAGCTGACGATGCATTCTTCTCCTGTCAATGATCCAGTCCTTTGTCAACATTTGCATGTTCTTTAAAACAGGGGTTTGAAAACTTTCAAACAAAGACCCTCAAATATGACAATCCCTTTGCAAAGGACCCCCTTCCTAAATATATTAAAACATTGATTCTGTGAGATAAATACTGTAATATTGTAAATTTTGTATTTAAAAAATAATCAAACTAAATCAAATAATTTTTTCCCAAATTAAATAACTTTTATATTGTCATTTTACTTAAAAATGTTAATATTATCTGGGAAATTTCACTTTTATTAAGTTTTGTTTTAACAATATTATGAAAAAGATGGATATGCAGACTTTTTAATGGTTAAATCCACAGCTGTCAACAGAACAAAACTATGAACTTAGAATTAGAATTAGACATATTAACAGAATTGCTCTAATTTGTCTAAATTAATAATAACTAAATCTAAATAATAACTAAATTAAATAATTGCTTTCAGAATGAAAAAATAACTTTCTGTTAAAGGTGTCTTTTATGTTTACAGTTAACTAAAGTAAATTCTTAAAATATTATTTTGAAACAAAAACAATTAAATCAAAGAAATGCTTCTTTAAAAATGTTTTGTAATTTTATATTTACATTTATACTTCTAAATAGTTTATTATTATTTACAATCCAATCACAATTTCAAACCAAAACTTTAAAAAGCAGCATGAATTAGAAAGATTTCCAGTTTGGCTTGAAATAAAATAAAATAAATAAAATTAAACAAAATTTACATATTAAATGTTTTATAATAATTATCTGTTATTATTATTTTTTATTTTATTTTTTTACAGGGTCACCTCCTCATGCCCCCTGGAACCCAGTTTGAAAAGCTCTGCTTAAGAGCAATCCTCCTAAAAAGACCAGCTTATTCCAGCACATGGGTTTGATTTAAACACGGAAACATCAACTTGTTGTGATATACTGAGCGTTTCTTAATTCACTCAACCCCCCCCCCCCCCCCCCCCCTCCAAAATCTTCATTAAAAACAGACCTGGATTAAACAAAAGCACCGTTGATTGTGATTTTGGACAGTGAAGCCCTAAGGGCCATGACACTCTCTCTGTCCAAAACAAACTTGCAGACCCGGTTCTTGCAGAACTCTCTCCATGCCAGCTGCACCTGCTCTCCAAACCAGCCGTCAAACACACAGGATGAGGTTACTGATTGTGCGTCATTGACATAACCAGGCTTGGTGTGTATGAGGACCAGCAGTGTCTGGTGTGGCTGTGGACCCATTATCCACTCACTAATTGCTAAACAGTTAAAGAGAAGAGATAACAGTTTTGGCCAGTGAAGGAAACAGTCATGTATTATTAATAGGAAATGTGAAAAACAAGAAATCAGACAGGTGGTGTGACACAGCAGCTAAAACTCTGGAGGGGGGGGGGGTGTGCTTGTGGAGCTGAAATTGCACACTTCATATTTAATCCTACTGTATCATATCTGATACACAAACTTCTAAGGCCTCTAAAACCAAAACTTGTTGCACAAAATCTGCATTCCTCCTGTTGTATGACCAACAGTTTATACTTTTTTTAGCAAGTAAATGAAACTGAGTGTAATTCTTAAACCATAACAGACATATATTAGGTATGCTTCTTTTGCTGTAAATCTTACGTTGGTAATATTTCAAGATGAGCACTTACTCTACTGATAAACCTTCGATTTACTTGATTATCAGTGCATCATTTAAAACATGTTAAAATGTGATTGTCAAATATGACACATCAAGACTTTTGAAGATCATTTATTTGTACACCTCACTGAAAGTATTTATTTTATGCATTATATATTTTGCCCACACAATTTAAACAACAGAGTCATTAATCATAAATCTAAGCATTTAAATCATAAACATATTAGAAGATATAAAGCGAGAACTGATATTTATATGCATTGTATGCAAGTAGTCAACTATACTATTATAACATCAGTCTTATTTACATTAGGGCAGAGGCGCAGCCGACCCCCGTGAGGTTTTAGGAGGGACCATCCTGGTGGTGGTGGGGTGGTTGGGAGGGAAGAACATCCTGTGGTGGTAACAAAGATGGAGAGAAGAAGCTTTGTTTTTGGTGAGGGAGGAAACCATCTTGGTGGTGGAGGGGTGGGTGGTGTTGAGTGAAGCGTCAGCATCTGCAAACTCAGACAAGTGTAAGCACAGGTTCTTTATACTTCTATTATTAGAACGTGATTGGACAATTGAGAAGGTAATAGGTGACACTAACAATTGAGTCTTCCTGGCAGAACTTATGCTAAAGCTTTCATTTCAGCGCCCGGTATTGTAAATGTCAGCCCTGAAGTTCCCGTGTTTTGAATTCCTTTGTTTTCTCAAATTAAAGTCAAGTTTCTAACGTTCTCCAACATCTACTCGTTCCTCGTTCCTCGTTCCTTCTACCCTGTGAAGTGTGACAATATCCCATTTCTTCAAATATACTTTTTTTTTTTCCTTTAAATCTTTTTTAGAATTCCTTTTTAATCTAATACAACTCTAAACTTAGTTTTTTATTTAAATAAATCAATTTAATTGATTCAATAATGCTCTTGGCAGCTTTGATAAAATAAAGGCTCATGACAGCCAACACGTTTATAGCGAAGCATAAATCTAGTGAATTACTTAATATAACATTTTCTGCCATTATAATCTAATTCCCACTACAGATTTCCCCTCACTTGCCAGTCTAAGCTTTCTTATTGGTGGCTCCTCATTGACTATGACAGGTCTTTAATAACACTCCACAAACTCCCCAAAGAAATGAAGAAAATTAGCATATAAGTAATATAAAACTGTAAATATCAATATTATATCTGCTGTTTTCTGTCTGTCTATATATCTATCTATCGATCTATCTATCTATCAACTATCTATCTATAAACTAATAGCAGACATAATGTTGATCATTGTGGTGCATAAATGCTACCACACAAATATACGCACATCATATTCCTTATCTGTAGTTGTAGACTAATTTGGTGAATTGGAGCTCTTGAAGCCTCTTTCACTATGATGTGAGGAGATAAAGTGAAATGTGACTGACTTGACAGATGCCAGAGGATGATGAATGTGAGAAGCTGAGACAAAGAGTGAATGAACTTCGCACGGCCTCATGAAATCCAGCTTTGTGGAAAAAGCCACAATCATACAGTGTTAGCTGTAGCCTGTTACAAGCAACATGTGTTACCCAGATGACTTTTTCTAAAAAGCACAGGGACATATTTTGTTCGAAAAATACATTACTTTCACATATTTTACATTATTACAACACCGCTCTCCCCAGTCTGGCAAGAACGGCTCGAATAGTTCCTGTATCAAATGAAGGCTCGCCTTTTGAAATATGAAATGTGCTGTGATTGGTTAGCTGGGCCAGTGTGTGTTGTGATTGGCAGCACTCAGCGGCTGCTCAGGAAATGTCATGTCCCTTACCATAGCTGCCTGCGAGCTTAATTATAAATATTGCCAAAATCAAATCAATTTTAGCATGATTTAAACCTATAATAAACTAAATATATTGTAGAAACTTACGGGGTGGTGCTAGCGCAGTGGATAAGACACATGTCTTTGGTGTGAGAGACCCGGGTTCGAATCCACTGTGAGACACCAATGTGTCCCTGAGTGAGACACTTAACCCCTAGTTGCTCCAGAGGCGTGCGACCTCTGACATATGTGGCAATTGTAAGTCGCTTTGGATAAAAGCGTCAGCTAAGTGAATAAATGTAAATGTAATGAAACTTAATTTTCAGTAAAGCTGCTTTGCAACGATTTGTATCATGAAAAGCACTACACAAATATTAATTGAATTTGAGAAAAATGGCAAAACATAATAATATAATATAATATAATATAATAATAGTATGTCAAACAAGACCATGACAGGACAGGTCATTTAGCCTAATAGGATAGGAAAATTGTAATTCTTGACGCCACAGACATATTAATGTGATAATTATATGATGTGTGTGTACTAAAACTACAACATATTAAGCAAAGTTTCCCCCTTTGTTGAGGAGAGAACAAAGAAGAGAAAGGAAATTATTTGGGATGGGAATGAGATCACAATTCGTTTGTAGCTCTAAACATAACTAAGTCCTAAACGGTGCCTGCACTGGCCTGGGTGTGAGAGGCTTCGTTCTATCAGTGCTGCTGCTTCCCTCTCCAGCCTGCCTGTCTCTCTCTTATCAGAGCAGACCTCCCCCTGCCGGCTCCTATCAAACTCTGCTCCAGTCATTCTCTAACCGTCTACCATTCCACATTCTCTCTCTCTGGAACTATTTCTCTTTCTTTTGTCTGCTGCTCCACTATATAGTTCAGCATAACATTGCGGTAAAAGTGCTCGCCCTCTTTTTGGCTTTTCATAGACTCTCTTGGGATTGGCCTGGTGTTCTTTGCACACTATCAGATAGAGTGTGAGGGAGCGCTGCGGCTCTGCACAGTGTCTCAGAGCTCATAGTGTGCACAGACACACATACATACACAATACTGGTTAAAAGTAATATTGTTTCCTTAATATTAATTTCCTTTCTCTTCTCTGTTCTGTGTAAAACAAAGGGGGAAATGTTGCTTATTATGTGGTATTTTCATAAGTATGGGGTCAGTATGCGTTTTTTGTTGTTTTTTTTTTGTTGTTTTTTTTTAAAGATACTTTTATTAAGCAAGGATGCAAAAGTGACAGTAAAGAGTTTTACACTCTTAGAAAAATTTTCAAATTAATTTTTTCACAAAAACATTAAGCACCACAAAAAAGATTTCTATTTTAATGAATTATGTTCTTTGAAAGTAAAAATTAAATAAAAAAATAATGTGATTCTGAAGACTGGATAAATGATGCTGAAAATTCAGCTTTGCATAAAGGAATAAATTACATATAAAATATATTAAAATAGACACTGTTATTTTAATGTTTCACAAAATCACTGTTTTTACTGTATATTTGATCAATGTAGCTTTGCTGAGCATAACAGATATTTGAATAACATTTTACCAACCACAAATTTTTTAATGTTAGTGTAAAACAACATCAAACTAGTTTTAAAACCACTGGATATCATCTTATCCACAACATTTGCAAACTAGTTCAGTAGCATTATTTAACACATACATGTTTCGTCCCCATAAACATTAGCAGGAGACTTTATCAGTACTCTGTAACCAATCCAAAACAATCTCACTTCTTGTCACTAAACAGACAAAACAGTTTTGGTCACTCTGACAGAAATGTGTGGTCTTCCACCGCGGATACCGAATTTCACCCAGTCTGGTTTGGTTTTGCTTACACACACAGAACACACAAAAGGACACACAACATCCCCTGACCACCCACATTCCCTCCCTTACACAAACTCGGCCAACAGACGAGAGCTGCCATGTACGGCTCAGTCAGCGCTGAGCTGTCATCTTCCTGTGTTACGTCACATTGAAAGTGTGGGAGCTCTGTTCTGCTCTGCACTTCAAATGTGTGAGAAACAAACTGATGTACATGTCTGCGGACCACCCTGCTTCTGTTCAGATACGGCCAGGAGTGTATAGCAAACCTAAAGGGAAGACTAACCTGTTGTACATTTGTAGATCATCATAGTTGATAGAGACACTGCTTTTTTATTTTAAACTTGTATACACTATCACATACATGCACAATAATGTTCAAAAGTTTGAGGTCAGTAAGATTTTTTTTTAAAGAAATTCATCAGGGATGTATTAAATTGATCAAATGACAGTAAAAAAAACAAAAACTTTTCATGTTACAAAATATTTTTATTTTAAATGCATGCTTTTCTTTTGAAATATATATTCATCAAAGAACACTGAAAATGCATCAGTTTCCACAAAAAATATTAAACAGCACAACAGTTTTTTTTACATTCGAAATCATCATATTATAATGATTTCTGAAGGATCATATTCAAATGAAGACTGGAGTAATGATGCTGAAAATGATATTATTGTAATATTTCAATTTTACTGTATTTTTGTAAATTCTTCTGTTGATGTACTGAAATTTATTTATAAAACAAAATAAAGCAACTTTTTAAAAAGCATGTTTCCTTTATAATATCCATTTTCTACATGGCATAAATGGGTACGCATAAATGGAATATATAGATTTATATGTTAAGAAGGGATCCCTCATAAGGGGATCATCATATGTAGGGTCCTTGGCTTCAAAAAGTTTGAAAACACAGAGAGTATCATATACAGAACAATCAATATGATGTGCTATCTATAATATCATACACATTAGTTGAAAATCAATATACTAGAAAATTGTCATTGTTTGGTGTTTTGGCCTGGTTGCTCAGGTAGTTGACAAAATGAAAAATGTCACATGTCATTTCAAACCACTTTGACTCTGACTTTTTCTGTGGATAAAAAAAAAGGAAATTCACAAACACAAAAAAAGTTTTACTATACAAAAGTCTACAAGTCTAATGTAGGACCCTTTTGTGTTCCAAGAAAGAATCGCATAAGTTTGGAATGGCAGAAGGGTAAATAAATGATGACAACAAATCTCTTTAATTATCAACCCAAGACTGACCATTTGCCCTCCTGCACGACTAATCAAATCCAGAAGTTCATAGAGATTGGGAAAACTGCAGATTATTTCCAGCGGTATTGATGATGGCTCCATCCTTATCCCCTCCTTCCTCTTCCTCACTGTGCTGTACCTTTGGCCAGTCTATCTCTCTGGAACAAGGAAGAGCGTGTCACCCAGTCACTCAGGGGGCTCAGATAGGCCTGGCTCCCTGCTAGGCCTGGGACGTGGCTTATCAGCCAAGCCTGGCTCCATTTGGGGGGAGTGGGCCGACAGCGTCTCCACACCAGGCCTGAGCACCCCCACCCACCATCCCAAAAACATACTGATAACACAAAGCAGGAGTGTGAGAGAGAAGTTCCCGTTTCATAGTGTCCACTTATAGTTCACATTACATTAAAGGAATAGTCCACCCAAGAATTTTAATTCTGTTGCCATTCAATATCTTCTTTTATGTTCATCACAAGAGAGAAAGTTATATGGGTTTGGAATAACATGAGCAAAAGGATGACAACTGGGTGGACTATCCCTTTAAGAATGTTTCGGAAATCAGTGCTCACTTTCGCACAATATGTATCCACTCAGAAGCCAAATCAATTAACAACGTAAGTGCAAAATCCATCTTATATGAAAGAGTTTCGGAAAAAGGAGAGTTTAACTTAAAGGAAATCATGACCTATTCCCGTATTTCGCTCTAATACACTGGTTGTGTGCTGGTCAAGTCATTTCAGTGTTGTCATTTCTCTACCTTCGGGCCATTCAGCAAGCTCAAACTTTATGGTGGTGCTTTTCATAAAATTAGCATGGCGTAATGTATTTCCTGTCTGACTCATGACTAGAGAGAAAAGAGGGAGTTTATTAGCCAATAATGCTGCAGCACTGCAAAATGTCACTGTGTGCTGTCAGGCCTGATTTCATTACCTTTCAGGATAAGAAAGGCACTGTAATATTGAGGAGAAATAGAGTCCATCATTCGTGGAGGGCATTGACAGGCGGGGAGGAGAGCCAAGGAGCCTCCACAGCTCCTGGGGGCCATTTCCTCCTGTAATCTGCGAGACCCAGGCCGTTAGAGCATCCTTCCACCGGTTTGCCGTCTCTGATCCTATGCCGCTATCATCTGCTGAGGCGTCTGTGGGCTACATGTGACCCTGTGTATCTCGCACACATACAGAGATGCAGTCGGTCAGTTAATCTCTTATCGCCTCAGCCTGATGGCATCTTGAGACGCTAACTGTCTACAAATATAGTGATTGCAAGAATTGTCAGCACTAGTCCTGTGGCCTGATATCACTTGGACACTCACTTGGGAACTGTTTAGAAGCACAGTGTTTTATCTGCACCTCTATTGGTCATGCCAATGTAACAGGAGACAACGTTACATGTCAAGATATACAGATTGGCCCAAACCAGTGTAAATGTCTTGACAAATATAGTCATTAACAAGCAGTAAATAAAAAAAAGCAGAGATAAAAAAAATGGCCAATGCAATGTTAATTAAACAATTTTCATTCAAATGTGCTGTTGACAAAATTTGATTTCATTAACAATAATAACAATGTTTCTTGAAAAAGAAAAATATAGAAAGAATATGATTTAAATGATTATATACTATAGTTATACACTGTTGAATAGTGTGGATTTAATAGTTAAAAATTTTTGAAAAGTTTTATGAACACCAGGACTGCATTAATTTGTAACAAATATACAGTAAATTTAAAAAAAAATATTACACAATGACATTATATTAAACAGTTTTCTATTTATATTTTCAAATATAATTTATTTAATCACTGATTTTTCAGCAGCGATAATAGTTTTCAGTGTCACCTGATCATTCTGAATCATATGCTGATTAGGTGCTCAAGAAACATGAATACCTTATTATTTATGTTAAAAATATCTGCACTGTGTATATTTTTGTGGAAACCATGATAGGCTTTTTCAGGATTCACTGAGGAAATAAAGTTTGAAAGCATTTATTTGAAATCTTCTTTGACATTATAAATGTCTACAAATGTCACTTTTGGTTCAATTGTCCTTGCTGGGTAAAAGTATAAATTTCTTTCAAAAAACAACAAAAAAAAGAAATCCTACCCAAACCTTTGAACACAATGTTATTGTTTTTCACCCTTACATCTGTACAAAATGTTATGAATGCACAGACAATGAAAATTCATAGTATTGGCATTTAAATTAATATTTGAAAATGTAATATTTAAATATTTTGACAAAAAAAATTCTTCATATTTTCTGTGCTAATTTCAAAGCGAAAACTGATATCTGATTTAAACTGGGTAAGATGTGTGAAATGAAGATGAGCCACAATATTTGCTATCAAACACACAAGAGGTGGGAGATATACAGAACTTGTGTATGATGGACAGAGATCTGCGGGTGCTCATTTCTGTTTTAACCATTTTCATGTGGTTAGTTGTTCTGCTCTAGTGAAGGAGATTGTAATTGGGGTTTTGCTGACGGGGTTAAGGAGAGCAGGATTAACCCCTAGACAGAACGAGTCCGACTGCAAGCTTCCAGCTTTCCTCCCCCTGCCTGACCCCAACACATGCACACTAGGTCTAAAGTTCAATGTTCTGAGAAAAAGAGTTCAAATCCACAGTCTGATAACACTTCCAGTCCAGAGACACCAACCCTGTGGTATAAAAGAACCCAGAGGTTAAGGTCCCAAAGACATCCATCTGTACATTCATCATCAGACCTGGAGAGATAAGGAGAACCCTCACACGATAAAGACAAGGAGGTCTGCTAGGAAGCAGGTGAGGGTTAGAATAACCTCAGTGATCAGATCGCCAGATCTTGACAACCTTCTGACTTCATCACAAGCATGATTATAATTAAACATACTGATTTAACTACAAAAACTTGGTGGGTCATTGCTAAGGCATAACTATGCAGTTCTAAAGGTGTTGAATGGGTGAATGGCTGAATGGGTTTTATGCAGTTGCTGGGGTTGTTACCTAAAAATGAAAATTACCTCATTACTCACTCACCCTCATGTCATTTTTCTAAATATGTAAAATGTATTTCTTCTATTTTGTTATTTTTATCCATACAGTGAAAGTCATTGGGGTGATCTTCGCCATCTCAGTGGCAAATATATATAAAATGTATTCCTAATATTTTATAATTTGTAATTTATAGCCCAGTGGGCCCAGTGTTAGTTTCAGTAAGGGACTAACTTGTATTAAACTTGTTTTATTTTTAGTTAGTTAACAAGACAATATGAATATTTTTTTAAGTTTAAGTTTTTCACCGAATAGTTACATTTTATTTTATGTCAACTTTATTTTAATTAACTTTTTTTTACGTTTTATTCTTGGTTAACGATAACAATTGTTTCAAATTTGAAACTAAAATTTTAATTTAAGAAAAAATGGTTTTGTTACTTAAAGTCAAGCTTACATAAAATAAAATGTAAATATTAGATGAAAAACTTAACATAAAAAAAATTTAATCTGAAATATTGTCTTGGCAACTAACTAAAAACAAAACAAGTTTAAGACAAGGTACTAAATTACTAAAACTGAAATAATAAAGTTAAATACAAATACTTGTAAAATTATTTTTTACTAAAACTAAAATAAAAATATATCAAGATAAACTAAAAATATAAATAAAAAATTAAATACACTATTAAAAATAGTTAAATAAAAACTGAAAATGTAAAAATATTTGTAAACACTATATAAGTATACAAATCATAAAATAGCACTGGTTTGCAATGACATGAAGGTAAGTAAAGGATGACAACATTTTTTGGATGAACTATTCTTTAACAAAATAACAGGTACAGTTCTCTGTCTACTGATTCTTTGCTCTGCGCCATTCTTATCATGTGAGATCCTAATCCCATTCACTAGACATCATGCTATTTAGAGACATAAGATATGCACACAAGTTGTAGAAATACAACTCACATTTAATAGCCCTTATTGCAACAAAGTGTACTTATTCTACTCTTAACCTACTCTACATTTTGTCATATAGCAACAGGACAAGCAAAGGAGACATCTAGCAGTTTTTAATGGTGTGACTGTTCCCGTCTGTGTTTACTTCACACCTTTCATAGAGTGCTAATGCAACCTGAGCATTTGACAGCTAAATGAGCCTCACTCGGGACATCAGGGAAGCAGTGACGCTCTCAGTCCCGTGTGCCTGACAAACAGCGGTGGTAATGGACGCTGTCCAGGGGGCGTGGGTTTTGATTTTGCGATGACCCCCTGCCACATCAGATGAAGGCCGTCGGCACAGTAACCAATTTCAGAGAGATTTTCTGCTCCAGCGGAGGCACGAGGAAGCCCTCCTGTACCTCTGCCTCACCACCCCTCCTTCTCTGTCTTCACGTACCCCTTGGCACCCACTCTCCCACTACTTGTCTTATCCTTTAAATTTTTGGTTCTGTCCCTCCTCACAGAAACTCAATAATTGACTAATCAGCAAGATTTCCTCTCCTGAGAGAGCGCCCAGCAGGGGGTATTTCAGGGGGAAATGGGCTCAATGCTGCACTCCCCTTCATCCCTCCAGCAGCATTTTAATTGAGCGAATATTTAAACCAAAGAGAACATTTCATCATGGTAACACAGGCTTGACCTCAGATGTCAGTCATGGGTGATAAAGACCAGGGCATTGTCTGTTTCACACCTTCACTCTTGGTCTCACTCTTACACTTGACAGACTACAAAGGAACTGAGGTTACACTAACTGACAACATACAAAAACGTTAAAAAAAACATTTACAAAATGTCAAATTTAAATCACAGTATGCTTTTTCATTTTGACTGACTACAAAAAAAACTGAGGTTACACTATCTGAAATTTTGCCAAAAATGACAAATTTGAAAATACATTTTTACATGTTTTTTGTCATTTTGACAGACTACAAAGGACCTGAGGTTACAAGAACTAAACTCAAGCAAAATTTATAAAAGCATTACAATTAAAATGTTTAGATGCATACATTTTTTAAATGCTTTAAAATGCTTTTTTGACTGTGGTTACACTAACTGAAATTCTTATTTTTAAAAAAAAAAAAAAAATCCAAATTTTGATTTGTAAGAACAAATTTAAAATGCTTCAAAGGCCTTGTGGTTATGCTAACTAACACTTTAACAAAATTTTACAAAATTATTATTTTTTTATTTAAAAAGATTAAATGCCCCTGAATTGAGGTTAATCTAACTGATTGCTAACTGAAATTGCAGCAAAAAAACAAACAAATTTGAAATTCTTTCTGTCATTTTGACTTTTTAACTTCCTGTCATTTAAGGAACTAAAATTACACTAACTTAAACTCGGCCAAAAATTTAAAGAACTTATTCAAAATTTTGAGAACAAATTTAAAATGCTTTGTGTAAAAATGTCACATTTAAAAAAAAAACTCAAAAAAATTCAGATAGAAAAATTCCTAAACTTTTTCATTTGTTTAAATTCTAAGTTGAAAATTATATATTATTTATTTAATCAGATCAGACTGCAACACCACAAAAGTGTTTGTTGTTGACTTTTGACATTGTGCAATGATTATAAAAAGAAACAAAAGTTATTTTGATATCAATGTCACATTAAAAATTTACTAATGGATAAAAATAAAACATGATGGAAAATTATTTGTAGCACAACATCAGCCTCAGAACAACCTTCAAAGAATAACAGGAGTTCACAAGCTGTGCTAATACCTTCAAAAGCCTGAAATAGTTTTTGTCCCTTCAACACTCACACAGTGCTGTATTTGACCCTGTAAAGTGTATTAGGGCAACAGCAAATCTCTGAGAAAATCTCAGCTAAATACTTAGGGCTTCTGCATAAGACTGACGTTGGTTAGATTCACAGGATAACAACACAGGGAAACAATAGGGCCTAACTGGCATCTTGCTGAACTCCAGTTTTTTAACTGTTATGCTAGTGTCAAGACTAATAACACTTGTGTTATCCGTATAGTGGATATTTTATGTAAAGAGTCAATGCGACAGCCTGCAAAACCCTACATAAATCCTGACTGAGCTCGATTAAACTTCACAGCTTAAATGAATACAGTTCATGTGCAAGAGTGCAGCACACATAAACAGAGCCAGAGAAATCTCTGAACTCTGAAAACAACTCCTTCTTTGTGAATCTCTTTGTTTTGTTTTTTACTTTCAAACAAGTCACTTTCCTAATTATCTTATCCATTTTAGTAAAAGAATGTCATTAAGAAAACTTTCTGTCATCATTAACTCTTACGCTGTTAAGAAACAAGATGCATTTTCAGACATATGGACTACTTATGTGTTGTTTTTGGGACAAACAGTGTTGGGTCACTGCGTGCTATTATTACATGTAAAAGTGGGGTCAACCATCTCCTGTGTGTTTCATACAATAAATTCAGATGGGTTTTAAATGACCTGGGTGTGTACATGAAGACTTTTTTGAAATTTTTGAGTAACTATTCATCTAAAAGGACAGTCAACCCAAAAATGAAACTTGTGTCATAATTCTGGTCGTTCCAAACCTCTATGACTATCTTTCTTCAAAACTCAAACTATGTTTAAGACAGTCAAAGACAAAAGTCACAGACCTTGACGTCAAAAGTGACCACATTTGACAGGGAGAATTTTGGGAACAGTGCAGCATAGAGACAGTTCCTGTACCACAGCAGAAGGCCATTGGTTATGAGGGGAAGAGAAATGCCCAGGAGAGACACTGCAGGAGTGCTGAAACAGAGCAAAGGTTAAAGTCAGACATACTAACAGAAGCTCTTTGCACATGCAGACCTTGTGGCCTGATCTAGCTGGGTTGAATATTAGCGCCACGTCCCGGTTCACATGCACCTCACAAACACTGCTCTTTCCTCTCCATCTTCAGAATGAAATTTTGTAGCATTTACTGGAAAGGGTACCTTTGAGAAAAATATTGTTCTGATTAATTCTGCTTCTAATCTGTTCTGTATTCTAATAAATGTCCCTCATAATGCTAAACGGAGAATGTTTCTTCCATAACCTTATGTGGCTTAAATACATATATTTTTTCTACCATTCAGTGGATTATCCTCTCTTTTTGTCCCAAAACTGCACAACTGACTGATGTCTGTAGAAGGCAAATCACATTTTGAACTTTGGCTGTGTAACATATAGTGACTATGGCCTGTCAAGCTCCAAAAAAAAATAAAAAAGGGAATGCACAAAATAAGTAGTCCATAAGAACCATGTTCTGTATTTCAACATTTCTGAAGCTAAAAATGTAATTTAAGTTATTATTCACTGAAAAACGTAAACGTATTTCCATATTAAAACTTGTGGTGTTGAAATAGTTTTTCATGACATTCAGGAATATTATTGTTAACTAAAACTTAAACTATTAAAAACATGTTTGTTTATTGAAAATAAAATGAAATAAACTAAAATAAAATAATTAGATAATTAACCTTAAACTAAACAAAACATTGTAATATTGTCTTGGCAACTAACTGAAATAAATTTAAAGTGAATCACTAAAATTATCTGGAAATAAATAAAAACTAAAATGTAAAAATAAAACTGAAATAAAATAAATTAAACCTTTGTAATATAAAAATAATAATAATAAAAATGGCAAAAGCTCAGAAAATTACAGACAAATCTCAAAATTTAAAATATATAGAAACAAAAGCTAATTCAAAAAATTAAGAAAAACCATAACAGTATACATAAATTATAACACACTGGTATTCAGGGACCAATGGTGTTCACATCATTAAGATGAAATATCAAAAAATTATGTTTCATATTGGAATACGCAAATGACATTGAGAACTATTTGGAAGGAATGATTTTTTTGTCATTTATGACTTCGGCCTGTTGATGAATTTCAGACTGTAGATAGCAAAAATGTATAACACACAACATGAATATAGCACAGTGTTGTTACTTGTGTATTTCATAGGAAAACAGAAATTCAAACACTTTGAATGAGTAAATTATGACATATTAATTGAGTCAACAAAACCTTTAAATACAGTTCGTAGACTTATCCAGTAGGCAATATTGAAAGGTTCCTCGGATTGCACTATAGTGAAAATCTGTGGAAGTTAATGGAGAAGATCAGAAGCAGAGGTCAAAATAAAGAAAGGACACCAAGTCAACGCCCACAGTTTGGAGTCAAGTAAGATTACCACTTCAGTCCTGTCTGGATATGTGATCACCACTGGAGAGGCACAAGAGGGAAGGGACAGAAGCGGCCGAGTAGAAACACAAATAAAGTGCTCCTTAAAGAGATGTCTGTGGGCTTCGGTCCCTGTGCAGCTCACAGTGTTGTATTACTGAAGACCCGCGACTCTTGGTGGCTTTTATCACCGCACGCTCGCTGCTAAAACCCCAACAACATTTGTGTGATGCTGCAAAAAGGCTTTCAGCATCACAGACATCCTCTCTCTGCACCATTCTGTGTCACACCCTTTCCCCCCATGGGACGGGCCGCTCATATTCTTCCTTCACAAGTGTGTTAAACCACATTAGTACCGTTTTTAACCACCAGGCTTCTCTATTATTCATGGCTGTGGCAAAGTCAAACATTCCCATTTAAAGATTTTACACTTGTTTGACCAGGAGAATGTACGATAGTCATGTACGGACAGGAGAGCATCTCAGAGAAAATGAGCCAAGGGGAGGGGAAGGATAGACACCGTCTCCTTTTTCTGCCGCTTGCTATTGCCAATGCGACAGAGGGAGGAAAAGAGATAAAGAGAGCTGAAAGACAGAGACAGCGAGAGAGATCCAATCACATCTCTGATGGGGACCTTTGAAGGTTGCCACTTGGTGTGGGGAGCACATGCTGACCGGTGTGACCATGGAGAGACTGGGCTGCCCATGCCAACACTTTTATCATACACTCACCCTGTCCCGCATCAAACAAACACTCTCTGGAAGGACACTGACGTGGGCAGATATAGGACAAGGCAAGATTCATGTAATAGTATTAGAATACATTCAGTTAATGTTATGCCAGTGGTTCTTCTGAAACTTTTTCAGGTTTAGGACCGCTTGCGATAATAAAAAAACATATAAAATCTATTTCATATTTTAAAAAAATAAAAAAAGAGATATATAGAAAGCTAGTTAATTAATAAGAAGTACAGCAAAATTGTAAACACTACCATTCAAAAGTCTCTTATACTCACCAAGGCTGCATTTTTTTTTTAAAAATATGAAAATAAAGTAATATTGTGAAATATTAAAATAACTGCTTTCTATTTGAATATATTTAAAAATGTAATTTATTTCTGTGATGGCAACGCTAAATTTTCAGCATCATTACACCAGTCTTCAGTGTCATATTATCCTTCAGAAATATGCTGATTTGCTTCTCAAGAAAAATTCTTATCATTATCATTGTTGCCAAAATATTTGAAGAATAGAAAGTTCAAAAGAACAACACTTATTTAAAATAGAAATAAAAAAAATGTCTTCACTGTAACTTTTAAAATATTTAATGTGTAATATAATTTAATATTTTATTTCATTTAAATATATTTTATATATTTTAATTTTAGAAATCAGGCAATTACCTTGCCAGTCACCATCCAGTGTTATGGTGATTAAAATATGATCTCTATAATGGATGAATGCAATGGTCACACAATTGTTCAAAACTAAGAGAAAGCACTGCTTTTAGAAAATTTAAAATAAAAATGACAACTTAAATTTCTTTTTTCTTTTTAAATAAAGACATTCGATTTATGCCCTTTTAAATTGTTTAATTCTGGGCACCAACAATAACCACCGTAGAAAGTACTGGTCGTGTAAACAAATGAGTGTTAAAGGTCACACCCAAAAAGTCAAAACCACATCCATCATTAGCAGCCTTTTTATGTGTGACATTGCAGCGGTAAGCAAACTATGAGCATCCCTCTGACAAGTTCTCACTCACTCACACAGGAGTCAAGACTAATGACTTTAAGCCACTTTCGCTCTTACATGGGGCCACCTTCCCCCTCTAATGCGGGCCCTGTAAAAATTACTGCCACAAGCTAGAACAACAGAAGGTTTTGAGGTGATGAGAAGGCAAGAGGTCAGACTCAGACTTCCTGGATTGATTTAGCCCTACTTGAGCCAACACACCTCATTCGTTTTTCAGTCCTTAATGAGCCTAATCTGAGATACGTCTATTAGACTCCTTCTACTCGTCCGAACACTTATCCTCTACAGACCGTGTTCCCTGCACACACCGCCTGATCCCAAGCCTGTCCCCAACAGGCTCTGGTCATGGCCCAGGTCAGGGCAAAAAAAGGTTGAGAAGGGGCCGTTTAGACAGCGGGGTGGAGGAGTGCAGCAAGCCGGCACTGCATTTGAACTTAACCTCCATGTGCCCCAAGACGGACGTGGCAATTAGCACCAGGGCTCAGCATCAAAAAGAACAGCACAGCGTGAAGCTTGTCTAATTAGTCATATGAACGGAGGCACTGAGTCGGCCACTGCATGCCTGTCAGCCCGGGCTGGCTTGGAAAGGGCTTGCCTTTTCCTGAAAGCCAAAGGGGAATATGGGGGCACTCCTCATGGGTGAAAATTGGAAAAGCTTCCCTGCTTTCTTTGAACCCGCCTGATGCAACAGGACTTACTTTGCTGCCCTAGAATTTTAAGGTCATTACTAACCATGGCAACTTAGCACAGCTAAGCGAATGTTTTACTTTTCCTGTTGAGGCCTCTGAATGGAGGATGATTGTTGTATTTTACGCCTCTGGATTAATCCTGAATATAATTAATCCACTTAATTTTGGCCCAACAAGAATTTTAATACTGACAATATAATTCACACTTTACGAGATAATAAAAAGAATAAAGATAATGTGCATCTGCATAAATGGAAACATTTATTTTGTTGCTGCTTGTTTCTTAATGCATAAACAATGCTTTAATTTTTAAACACCAACAAAATGATTTATGAAATAATCTGACAGCAAGAAAGGTCAAGTGGTTTAACAATTATCCACAAAACTAATTTAAATATATTTTTAGTAATGTATCTGGTATATTTTTTAGCCTATATATATTTCAAGATTCAAGACTTTTATTCATCACACACACGATTATATAGAGCATAACCAGCAGTGAAATGTGAGTATATGCATATGCAAATATGTTGTATATGCATTCTTGACTAAATAATATTGAATTATTAAAATAATTATATTTCAGTATTTTAACAATAAACATCCATTTCCCATGTCTGATGATCATGCAAATAAACCATTATTTTCGTTCAAAACATTATTTACATTGAAGAGCATTGATAGAGGCCTTACTAAATAAAATATTTAAATCTAATATTTAAGACTTTGTAATGATTTATAATGTTGGGAACACATAACTTACTGGCATACTGATACACAAAACCCAACAAACGTGAGGGCAATATGATTTGGCACGCATGGAATGCGTGGAATGGAATTAATGCATTTTTAGATGGATTGATTCCATAATGACAATCAACATATTCGTAAAAACATTGTTTATGCGATAAACATTTACCGGCAGCACATTAGTTGCTATTCCAACTAGTTTGCCTCACCAACGTTATATCTCACGTCCGATGCACATAAATCAATAAAACAGTCGTCTGTTGAATGTCACCCTTGCTTTCTGACATAATTCAGCAATCCCAGAAATGCGTCCATCAGATGTGTGTTTCAAACACAGTTCCTGTTTGTTGGTTCCCACTTTTTGCCAGTATGAAATAGACGTTTGACCAGTGCTGCCAGATGTCGCAAGAAAACAACCAAAGTGGTTTAAAAAAAAAAAAAGAAAAAAAAAGCGAGTTGGATCTTCATTATTAATAGGCCTATTAAAAAAAATTAAAAAGCAACGGTTGCACAAAGATTGCACACGTTATAAATTAAACAATGCTAATTTGTTAATTGCATTACAATGTTTTATTTCAATAATCTAAACAAAACAAAACAAAACTCTCTCTCTCTCTCTCTCGCTCTCTCGCTCTCTCTCTCTCTCTCTCTCTCTCTCTCTCTCTCTCTCTCTCTCTCTCTCTATATATATATATATATATATATATTAAAATGTTGCACACATAGGCTACTGTGTAAATCATGAGTCAATAAATGCACAGAATAGAGAGGACGGGGAAATTAATAATTGCATTAATATATTGCGCTTGAACAGCAGGTGGAGAGATCAAGCAATCGTGATTAGTGGTTGGTCACATTTTTGCCAAGCACTTGCAATGTCGTGACCGTGTAGTCCAAAGTCTCTTATAACATGACATGACAACACTGCACCTGACGGACACGTTCCGGGGTTTTTCCGTATCTTTAAAAGTAGCCATGGGCCGGCTGTCCTGGCACATCGGCCCCGAAAGTGTGAATAATATTCAGTAAGGAGTTACGCTAAGTGGGAAAGCTTTTAGCACATTATCCGCTGGCAATTGCACAGTAATCTAATTTTTTCCAGCCAAGGTCCCTTATAATATATCTGCAGCATTGGATTTGCATTTGAGTGTCGTCTTAATGGGTTTAAACGCTGTAGATCTGGGGCTCTTGCGTCTCTCCAGAGAGAGTGACATTGAGGATGAGGTGATTCCTCAAGCGGAGAATGCACAAGAGTCAGCGCTTTTAGGATATAGGCTATATTTATATACAGACGAGCACGCGCAGGAAGTGTATAGACTGCAAAAGCAAAGATTATTAGTGATTCAACAGAGAATAATCAAAAACAGATATCCTACCTTTATTGTGTACGTTCATATATGAAGTTATATATATATATATATATATATATATATATATATATATATATATATATATATATATATATATATATATATATATATATATATATATATACACCAAAATAAGCATTTAGGAGTGGAACTGTTAAATCTCATCACGCCATAGCTGACCAGTTAAACCCAGGTTAGACATAACGCGACATAAATGCTTATTTGTAAGAAAAGTGTTAGTTAAAATCTGCAGTAATGATTTCACCAACTTTATCGGCATAAGCTTACTAAGTGTTTGACTAGACAAAGGGCCTGTGTCTCAATTTTGGCATCAAGGGAGAGCGGTGGCTTGAGGTGGCGTCTAGACAGGATTTGTTCTTATCAAAAGTTCAAAAATAGAGAAACGTTACTTTTACTAATTAGATAAGGGATGTTATTGAATGCGAAAATAAAAACTAACAAAATTATTATTATTATTTTTATTAATATAATTAATATAATAATTATTATTATTATTATTAATAGTAGGCTATTATTTAATTATAGGCTAGAATGGTATTAGACCTATTTTTGTATGTTTTTCTTTAGCCTACTTTTGCTGTGACTTTTTTGTTCTCATTTTTCAATTACTATCGAGTCAGATTAGTAGCGTAAAAATAGCCTGTCTATTTTCTGTGTTTTTTTCTCGCTTATTTGTACGGTTTATACACAGAACGATGTCGTTTAAAACAAGCAACAAAATCAGAACATTGATAAATAGAATATGTTGTTTTTTGCTTTCCAACGTTATAGCAGTATATAGCCTAACTAGTTTAAAATTCTTAAAATAAAATTTTACTTAAACTAAAAAAATATTCTTATTGTGAAAACGTCTGGACCTGTGTTTTTGTCAGAGAAAAAGTGTTCTGAATAATGGATTATATTATATCATAAAACATATAAACAAATACAATTAGGCTAGGATAGTTTATTTCTAGGTGATAAAACATTTGTCACGTCACGTAGCATTCCTTTACAAGATGTGGACATGTAAGTTTTCATGCATGATGTAAGCTTATATACATAACCAGCGTTTTAGTGTAGACAGAAGTGACGTGTTAAACACTGATGAAGTTTATTTAGCATTTTGACGGCTCTCTCAGGTCTACGCAGCGCCTAGTAGTCGAAAACATTACGGGTGAACTCATGAATATTATTAATGTCGTTCTGACGTTGCTTGAGGTGGCCAGTCACAAAAGTGAGTAAATATTGTTAAGCCACGCCTCTATCAAAAATCTCACTGACGCCCGCTCACTAGCGTCACACTGTCGACAAATCAGGAAGGTTAACGTCACGTGCATAAATTAATATTCATGAGCCAAGCCGTCACCGAAGTAGGATTTGTAAATAAACTGAGCGCAGTGTCTTGAAGAGCCAATGATCTAGAAGCAACACAGCGATTGGTCGTGGCTGTGTACGACGGAGGGGCTAGTGAAATTAAGGAGACTGCTAGTGTCCAAAACTTACAATGAAGACCTTGCTTTGCGAGAGAACTAGAGGGTGACTGGAGCGAGACACACAATGTCCCAACCGATTTGGAAGTAACACACGCATCAGCCTGTAGCCTGCAATCTTCTTAGTCCTGACTTAAATATCATCTTGCCATTTAAACTCGTTTCGGGACTTACTCTGGACATTTGTGCTGTTGAGAATAGTTTTGAGCACTCGCATCATGGAGTACACCTCTTCCCCAAAGCCTCAGCTCTCTTCTAGGGCGAATGCTTTCTCCATAGCCGCACTCATGTCAAGTGGGAAACCGAAGGACAAGGAGTCGGAGGAAAATACCATAAAGCCGCTGGGTGAGAGCAGATCTGACTCTTTTATGAGTTTTGATAGCAAAAGTGTTTCCGTGTTTTGCAACAGTGACATGCGTTTGCATGTTAGGCGTACAGTGACATCAGCGTCAAACTACAGCAGTTATATATATAAGAAAATAGCCTAGTGTAAAATAACTGAAGTAGACTAATGAAACTGTTTTCAGTGTGTTATACGATTGCATGCCTTTCTGAGGCCGTAAAAATGCGAATATTCTAAGAAATAGTCAAATTGTGACCTGTCAATAAATGAGTGATTCTATTAAGCTATATGCTATGAAATGAAAAATATTAGATCAACAAGTGAGATTTTGTATTTGGCTAATTTGTGTTCTTTTATTAATATTTGTTTGCTTTCCTGGCTAAGGCTAATCATAATTAATATATTTAATATAGGAGGTAGCCTAAACCCACAAGCGACAAAACACTTTGTACGCCCAACCGTTTATTTACACTTACAATATAAAGATAGAAGTGAAGTCTTATTTGCCTAGCAGTATATTAAATTAAAAACAACAACAATATTTGGTTTTATTTCCACTGCATTGAAATATTTCTATGCAGTTTGTCATTTTAAATTTCAGGCAATATTAATAAAAACGTAAAAAAATAGAAATAGCCTACTTATGATCCTTCATCAACATTTAAGCACGCGTAAATACTATTTATTTTAGGACATTGTTAATTATAGCAATGTGAATTATGTTTATAGCTAGCCTATATATTATTTTTATATTTCATAGAAGCTCATATATTATATGAGCTTATATGTGTATATATATATTTTTTATTAGATCAAAACCCAATTCTGCATGCTTGTTCCAGACTTTAACATCTTTTGTAACACTAACTGCAATACATTTGTGCAACATATTTTGTAATTCGTGATCCTTTTTTTTAAATTCTAGAACAATTCGTGGAGAAGTCGTCGTGCCATCCAAACCTCGCAGACCTGCCTTCGCTGGACTCCCACGGTGACTTCAGCAGCAGCGGCAGCAGCAGCAGCGGCGGCGGAGCTCCGTTATGTACCGAGCCGCTCATCCCTACGAGCCCCTGCGTCCCCAGCGAGGAGATGGCCAAGATCTCCTGCAGCCTCGAGACCAAAGAACTGTGGGACAAGTTCCATGAACTCGGCACGGAAATGATTATCACAAAATCTGGAAGGTAAAAAAACTTTAATTATTTTACTTTTCGTAGCCTATTTTTAGACGAATTTGTTTGGTATATTTAATAGACGCATTTAGCAGGACAGGCCTGTTGTCAGTAGACATGGGATTAAAAATGTCACCACATCTAAAATAGGCTACTTCAGCTCATTTGTTTTACACAGTTGAACTAACATATTCTCAAAAATCATGTTTACTCACGATATCAATTCAATATATCAACGATATCAACTTAAATATAACTTATAAACATACATATATATTGTTTCAACAGACGAATGTTTCCGACAATTCGTGTATCATTTTCCGGAGTGGATCCGGACGCCAAATATATCGTTCTAATGGACATCGTTCCGGTGGACAATAAGAGATATCGATATGCCTATCATAGATCCTCGTGGCTTGTGGCGGGAAAGGCAGATCCACCTTTACCTGCTAGGTAAGAAGCTTTCACCTGTATGCGTTGTTTTGCTGTTTTTGACTAGTTAAAAAAGTTGCTAAATCATAAACAAAATGTGAACAGCCAGTGTAACTAAAAATGGAGTAAATTGTTAAATACATTATTTTGAATAGGCAACCTACAAACTGAAGTGGTAATTCGCTTTGAATGTAGCCTATAGCCTACGTGCAGCCTAATTCGAACATATTGGAATTTCGCACTTTCTATATATATATATATATATATTAAGTCATTTTTAGATTCAAATCCAAAGAAAATTTTGTGAAATGTAGGCTAATTATGAGAACACCGTAAAAAAATCGAATAGGCTAAATAATGAACGCAGGCTTTATTCAAACGAATCGACAGCATCCATTTTTTCCCCTGTTATTATATTACAGGTTGTACGTGCATCCAGATTCGCCATTTACAGGAGAACAGCTATTGAAACAAATGGTTTCTTTCGAAAAAGTGAAGCTTACAAACAACGAACTGGATCAGCACGGACACGTAAGCACAAAGCTTCGTTTTTAATCTGTGCTATATATTGCGGCTTTACATTTTATTCTGTGTATGTCAGTGTGTATTAATTATAACTAATTATTTAATAGAAAACAAAAATAGTAGCCTAGGCTATCTGTAAAGATAGGCATCTGTATCTGTCAACATAAGTTGCTGTACAGAAAATATATTTTGCCTGTAAAGAGCAATTCTTTGTTTTGTTTTTTTTGTTTTTTTAAATGAGAATGATTATTCAAGTATATGATATATTTAATAGCCTATTTAGATATAAAACACAGCATATTTATAGCAAAAGTAGACTGATGATAAAGCATAATAGTGTTTTCTTTATTGTGTCAAGATAAAAAAGAGATAATGATTATAATAATAAATATTTCAGTAATTAATGAAATGCATAATGCATCACTCTGCAAAAGCCTGGTTTACATATGTATTTATAGTTTTTTTGCATCACATAAATTAAAATTTTCTTATGTTCCTGACCAATTTTCTTAAACAGATCATCCTGAACTCCATGCACAAGTACCAACCACGAGTTCATATAATCAAGAAGAAAGATCACACAGCGTCACTTCTTAATCTAAAGTCTGAGGAGTTTCGTACATTTGTCTTCACCGAGACAGTTTTCACTGCGGTCACTGCTTACCAGAACCAGCTGGTTAGTACATATCAACCTCTTTCTTAACTCCTTTGTAAGGCAGCTGGAAAAGCCATTATATATTTAGTCAAAATGTATGTTTTGAGTGTATATTTCTCCCACTGGCTATTTATATTAGTATATTTTGGCAGCAATTTAAAATAGATTTGATTTTAGTAGAACAGTACTGGAAGACCTCAATCATTCCATTTGAATTTATGTTTCATTTAATGCTCGTGACATCATGTGGGAGAAGAAAAGAGCTGCTGGATTAATTTAGTCATTTCCTATTTTTGCTGCAGATAACCAAACTGAAGATTGACAGCAACCCTTTTGCCAAAGGCTTCAGAGACTCCTCCAGACTTACGGATATTGAGAGGTATGAGGAATTCTGCTGCTAGCCGTGTGTTGATTTCTGAGCAGTGTTCAGTGCAGAAGGAGGAGCAGCTGCTCTGGGGAGTAAAGCGCGTGTGTGGTGGGGAACTTTCAGCCAAACTCATTAACAAGTGCACAAGTGGCTTTTCATTAGTCTCATTAGACCTAGACGTGTGTGGGCGGGTTGGTTCAAGGAACGCTGGAAAAAAGTATGGTTCATGTGGTCAATTAATTATTATTATTATTATTATTATTAATAAAGTAAAAAAAAAAGTTTAAAAAAATATCTATATCTATATATATCTATATATCTATATCTATATATCTATATCTATATATATATATATATATATATATATATATATATATATATATATATTTTGCTGAATTAATTAAAAAAAAAATTTACACCAACAAAACTCAATTTAAGATTTGTTTAGGTCAGGTAGAAATAGTTTCTAAAGGTAACATTTGTATAACATCTGACTTTTTATATTATATAAATTATAATATTATATATATATATATATATATATATATATATATATATATATATATATATGTATATGTATATATATGTATATATGTATGTATGTATGTATGTATGTATGTATGTGTGTATGAATTTTACCAACCTCTGGAGATGTTATATGAATACCATATATTTTAATTAAGTCGATTAACATGTATAAATAGTACAAGAAAACACACTTGGAAAGATGTCAATATCTTTCTATATATTATGAATATATCTTGATTATATATATATATATATATATATATACTGTATATATATATCAAGAAAATGCACAAGAAAAAGGGTCAGTATCGCTCACTTTTCTGACTAAAGATTCACTGGAAAACCCAAAAATAATTTTATAAAGCTAGAAATGCTGGAACTGACCGCTTTTTGGTAATGTGCTCTCAAATTAGCATTCCAGTTAAACATTTGCCAGAAAATTCCATTTCAGACCACAACGAAAGAACTACTGAAAGTCAATGACTGCCAAAAATACCACACAAAAATGCATCCTGCTCTCTCTCTTTCTCCATCTCTCTTATTTCTTTTTCTCTTTGGAAGGGCTGTGAATTAGATCTGATCAATTGATCTTCAGGGAGCTGCAGAAATCGCATTAGTCTGGAGTCGGGCACTGCACTAAAACACAGCGTAATTCAATTGAGCCCCGTGACTGATTGAAAACAGCCACCCAAGTTGTAGGGCTGCGAGGCCGCTCTCCTCGGGAGCGCATCGCAGATAAAAACACACATATTTGTATTGCGCTGCTGACAGATATTGCACTTTCCTAACCTAATTGGGAGGCTAATGTGGACGCATGGCTCTTGTGATGCAGACCATCTCAGCCTGTCTGAGGAGTCTAATCTAACAGGAGCTAATGCACTTACTGCAAGGCTAGCAGACACACTTCTCTCTATGCACTTGCTGTGTGTTAACATATTTTTATGTGCTTGTTGTTTAAGCTAGCATGAACTGTGTGATTCATTGAGCACAAAGCTGCAGAGAGACACTTCAGATGTGTTATTAATTAGCATATTCACACTTAACGTGTGGTTTAAAATGTCAGAATAGTAAATACATGTTATAAAGTTCCTCACTTTGTTACCTGAAATAAAATATTTTTTGTACTTTGATGTACAAAAAAAACTAAAGCTAAAATTGAAATTAAATGTAAAAAAATATTTCAAAATAAAATAAAAAAAGACAAAAAGATACAACAAAAAAAAATTAACTAAAATTTTCTAAATGTTTTTTTTTACCCAAAAATCTAAATTGTGGCACCTCATGTCATTTAAAACATTTAAGACTGTCTTCTGTTCATACAATATTAGTCATTTAGGCCCAGTGTTGTTTTGAACCCCTCTGGCTTTAATTTCATGGACAAAAACTGTTAAAATTTTATTTTGTGTTTATTTTTGGAGATTTGTATTCTCTTTAAATTAGATGATATTATTTGATGGCTTGAAAAATATTTGTTTAGTTTATTAAAATGAAGTTTATTTAGGATATGTAACCAGATCAAATATTTGTGGATATAGAGATATATTTTGGGCTATTGTCTTTTGATTTTGCTGTAGGGAAAGTGTTGAGAGCTTGATCCACAAGCACTCTTACGCCCGGTCGCCCATTCGGACTTATGCTGGTGATGAGGAAACCTTGGGTGAAGATGGGCACTTGGCACACAGTAGAGGTAAGAAAATGTTCCTGTAAAAGTAAACCATGCACTGTTTTTACAAACTACAACCATATATTAAATGCTGTTAAATAATGTAAATATACAAATCTTCCAAAATCGGCTTTGTAACTAAAAATGTACTGATAACCACCATAATCACATAGACAGTACACAAAAAGAACCATCAGGGTAACACACATGAATAAATAGTGCAATAAACATTAACTAAATAACAGAAAATGTAGCACAGAACAATGTAGATAACAAAAAATAAGAAGATACAAATCTATTTATATAAAATGCAATCATATGTCATGTGTCACACAGTTTTCCAGTACAGTTTTTACTTACAGTTTATTTTAAGGTGTCCTTGTTACAATGTAATTATACATTTAAGAAGCTGTACTTACTATATGGTTAGGGTTTGGTTTAGGGTTAACAGTTTAACAGGTTTTTTTCTGTAAAAATTACTAAAAATGTTTGCATTATGGTGTAAATATGCTCATTTAATTGTACAAATAATGCATTCAATTCTTTCCATGCAGGTTCAGCATTCACCGCATCGGATAACCTCTCCCTCAGCTCCTGGGTCACCACCACGTCTGGCTTCTCTGGCTTTCAGCACCCTCAGTCTCTGTCTGCCATCGGAACCAGCACAGCGTCCCTGGCCAGTCCTCTTCCTCACCCCATCCAGGGCTCTCTACCCCCTTACAGTCGACTGGGCATGCCTCTCACCCCGTCCGCTCTGGCCGGCTCCATGCAGGCCAGCGGGCCGACCTTTCCCTCCTTCCACATGCCACGCTACCACCACTATTTCCAGCAGGGGCCCTACGCCGCCATCCAGGGACTGCGCCATTCTTCCACAGTCATGACCCCGTTCGTATGATTCCTGCCACTTCAGCCTGATAAGATTTCCCAATCACCGGCATGCGAAGACATACGCCACCCATACACACATGCTTACACGAAAGGAAGAATCACATGTAAATAATATTGACTCACACGGCATTGACTAACGACCCGGACGTGCTGAGAACGAAAAGCCCAATGGACAGGAATTCTTGTAAAACATAACTTTAAGCATGAGTTTTTAGTGTTAATAAGAGCCTCAGAGATCCGTCTTCATCTGCAGATGTGTTAATGCTACAATTTAAAGGGATAGTTCACCCAAAAATGAAAATTCTGTCATCATTTAATCACCCTCATGTCGTTCCAAACCTGTATGACTTTCTTCCTTCCAAAGAACATAAAAGAAGATATTTTGAAGAATACTGATAACCAAACCATTTCGATTCCCATTGACTTCCTTTGTATTTCTGGTCCGTATAATGAAAATCAGTGGGAACTGAAAGTGGTACAAACGTTTATTTTTTTTTTTGTGTTCTGGAAGTCAGTGGGAACCAACTTTCTTCAATATATATATATATATATATATATATATATATATATATATATATATATATATATATATATATATTTTTTTTTTTTTTGCTTTCCACAAAAGGACAGATATTCATACAGGTTTGATAGTGTTTGTATATGATGACAGAATGTAATTTTTAGGAAAACTGTTTCTTTAAAGATTCATTCATTCCTTTATCGACACCCAGAGCCAGATGAGGGAGAACATAACTCACTGAACATAACACTGGACTACTGCTGTTTCTCATTCCCCGTGATCCATCACCTCTAAATGATATGATATGATATGCTCTCTGTGGAGCTGCCAACCCTCCAGTCAGCCCTCCTGTTCAAAGTGTGGACACTAGAGGGCGCTGTGCTATTTCAAAACGGCAATACTGGATGGAAAGTGAAAAAAAGTGAAAGTGAGGTGACATTCAGCCAAGTATGGTGACCCATACTCAGAAATTGTGCTCTGCATTTAACCCATCCAAAATGCACACACACAGAGCAGTGAACACACACCCAGAGCAGTGGGCAGCCATTTATGCTGCGGCGCCCAGGGAGCAGTTGGGGGTTCGATGCCTTGCTCAAGGGCACCTAAGTCGTGGTATTGAAGGTGGAGAGAGAACTGTACATGCACTCCCCCCACCCACAATTCCTGCTGGCCCGGGACTCGAACTCACAACCTTTCGATTGGGAGTCCGACTCTCTAACCATTAGGCCACGACTTCCCACGGTATAAACAGTATACGTGTGATGCTGGACAGGCTACTTTTAGCTTTCCGGTCAGAAAAGTTTATTTTCTTTAAAAACCGTTTAAGACATTTTATTGTATTTAATATTTAAAGAGACAGTTTTCCAAGAAATGTAAATTCTCTCATCATTTACACACCCTCAAAAACTATATTTTGAAGAATGTTGGTAACCAAACATATATATATATAATAATAATAATAATCATAATAATAATAATAATTATTATTATAATAATTAACAACATGAGGGTAATAGCAAGAAAATATAAATTAACATAATTGAAATTAAAAAGACAAAATAAGGGTGATCTCAAACTGATATGAACCAGCGGATACGTGAGGCAAATGAGTCACAAACAAAAAATCCAGAGCAAAATGGACAGGTTTCTGATTCGTAACTGGCTAATAATTATTTTCCAGTGCCAGAAACTGAGTTTTAGCCACTCGAGGCGGCTTGTCGACAGCCAGCTTGCAGGAAGTCTACACCTTTAAATAATGGGCTAACTTTTAAATAGTAGTCTCGTCTTCCCCAGGTGAACGAGGGAAATTGGGTGATTTGTGGCTGAAGCGTTCCTATTTGTACAATCACATCGACAACAATTCATCAACATCCTGAAACCAAATCACAGAGAAACAGCACTTGCTGTAATAGCCAGATGAAGAGGAACTGGTATGTGTGTGTGTGTGTGTGTGTGCGTGTGTAAGTGTGAGGAAATTAATGATGCTGGTTTTTATTTATTCTTCAAATTTGAACAGAAAAGACAAGCGTAAAAACACAAAGTCACACAATGCTTTTCAGGGTTGAGGGTGTTTTATTCAGATTAAATGTTTTGTCTAGAGTAAAGTTGATAAAAAAATGTGCCCACCATTTCAAGCCTTTGATTTGTTATGAACAGACTGTACAAACAGTTATGTAGTTGCAATATATTAGCAAATGTTTTCTCTTTATTCCTTTTTTGTGTGTATTTCTATGTCAGATGTATCTTACTCATAAGGAGACAACTGACCATTTTTGTTTTGATGCCTTTTTTAAGTGCAATATATTTATTTCAGCTATGAAAAAAGATATGGCTAATGTAATATTTGAAGCAATGATAGATGTTATTTGTAAACAAAAATGAAATATATATCACCCCAAAATAATGTTGTGAGAGTTTGATTTTTATGTTTGCATTATTGTATTAAATAACTACAATATATATAATACACTCTAAAAAAAAAAGTTTCCAATTGACATGTATCACTCCATGAAGAACATTTAATATCCATGAAACCTTTCCATTCCACAAAAGGTTCTTTAAAGACATTTTGTAGATTATTAAAATGTTCTTCATGCAAAGAAAAAAAAGGTTGTTTGGAACAACGGAACAGTTGACTGAAAGGTTCTTTGGGGAACCAAAAATGGTTCTTTTCAACCCCTTTTGGAACCTTTATTTTAAAGAGTATAGGATATTTTAACTAATCTATTTTTTGTTTTATTTACAGTACAAAATGTTGCATTGAACTGACAAAGAGTAAAAAAACAAACAAAAAACAAAATAAACGTTCAACTTGTGCATATTCTCTGTGAGTAACATTAATTTAAGCATCAAATTATATCTATATACTGAAAAAGATTTATATTCTTTTTATTATATACTTTTTTTCTTACTTTTTACTTTACTATTTACAATTAAGTGAAAGCATTTAAAGGACCTGATGTGCAACCAATATAAATGCGTGCTATTATTCAAGACTCTTTTTATTCAATAGATTAATGAAACACCTTAAATTCTTTTTTCAGGGAGCAGATTGTGTACTTTTTTAACTAGTAATTCCAGCAGAGAGTCAGAGAGAGAACTATTTCTATGCATGTATGTTTTCATTCATAAAATAATTGTGAATGATTGATTTTATAATTATAAATTCTTTGAAGCCTTGGAGAGTTGCACATTTCGCTACAGCAAAATGTGAGTAGCTCTATAAAATATGCATAACACAGTTGATGCACTAAAAGGATTTACTTTGAAAACAATTTTCATTCAGAAATTGCTAAAGAATTCCATAAATGCTTACAAAGAAATATATATATATATTAAATAGAAAGACTGAAATAGTATTTTCTTTTAAAAAATTCCAACAATCTTTATTTTATATTTACAACTTATACATACATATATGTATATATATATATATATATATATATATATATATATATATATATATATATATATATATATATATATATATATATTATACAGAGAACTGTATTGCAGAGTTCACATTGAAATAGCATTGAATAAATAGTCAAATACTAAATGTTATTTCCAAAAATTACATAACAAATTAAATTTTTATTGAAAATTACGCTTTAAAACCTTTTTAATTATATGGAAATGTTTAAAAAAGTTCATAGACATATCATATACATTTTTCATATATTATTTATTTATTTTTAAAAAGATCACAATTTGTACTACCAACCAAAACCCAATTTTCTATCACATCTGAATCTTTCTCTGGTCCATGTTTTTATTTTATTTTTTTAAACAGTGCATTTAAATAAATGGAGTTCAAATAAATGGATTTGCTAAATCCCCAACAATTATCTGCCTGTTTCTGACTAATCATACACAGAGGTGACAGTAATTATCATTTATTATTCCGTGTGCGTTATTTGTTTGGCAGGATGCTGCAGGGCAGGAAATGTCTGAGGTATATCTGTAGCATAATTCTAAATATAAAGATGGCTTCTCTTTCACACAGCCATCACTATCATGGACAAACCAACAAATCGATAGCAGGTCGTTAGTCACCGTTTCACCAGGAAGAAAAGGCACTTCTACCCTCTGATAAAAATCAGTTCCATCCTTTGAAAAGAAATAAATAAGCAAATAAATAACATCCAGTGAGAGGGTGATTGGATTAAAGAGATAGCAGAAGGGCGGTCTGAGGCCGTGAGCTATGGAGAAATAAATTGAAAGGAACAGTTCACCAGGGAGTCCATTTTAAGAAATAAGAGTGTCATTTACACAGCAAGGACTGCCAGTTAAATCCTATGTAATTTCATTCAGTTTTGCATGCTTTTTTTCTTCTTCCCGCCATGATTCTTTAATTTGTCCCTAAGACAAAGGGAGCACATTTCAATGATATGGGCAGGAATGGAAAACTGTCGGCTGTCTTTGCCAGTGAATTAAGGTTAACCCACATCCCTGTCAATAGAGTCCACGTTCTTTATTGCCTCTATTAAACACTGGTCAACCATAGTTTTATAGATGCCTCACTTACTTTTATTTGAAAAATACATGCATAATTAAATGCTAGATTAAATTTCTGAATCAAACAAAACACTTTTGTTTTTCTTGAATACTTGGAACACCTTCTTACACTCTGTTATTTCTCATTTAATAGCGGATAGAATTTGTATAGGCTTACATTTAATGGAAGAAACATATGTAAATTGCTAAAACTGGGGAGACTTAAGCTATTTTGTCACTTTTTTCTGTTTGTTTTACTTTAATTGTTAAGTTTATTTTAGAAGCCAACTTTAAGCTACAAAACCTGCATTTTACATTTACATTACATTAGTTTTTAAAATTTCTACCATTATTGCCCAGGATGAACACATTTTATTTATTTTTACCTTTTGTGAAAATATAATTTATTTATTCCTGAATCTGTAATACACACACACACACACACACACATATTTACCTGTCCTAGACTGAGTGAATGAAAGAGTGATTTTCTTCTGTTTGTCCAATCAATAAATATTATAACATGATATCATATTTTAAAATTTACCATTATTTATTTATTTAGGAATATTGTTGTTTATCATTTGGTCTTGTTATTTGAAAACCACATACAAAAACCACATTTGAAGTTAACCTTCTTACTCAGAAACCGTCTTTGTGACAACTAGCCCCAGTCTCCTCTAATTTGTGCAGTTATCAATCACATTGTTTTTATCCTTTTCTTGTATTCCTGCAGAAATCCACTTAATTCAAGCGAAATAATTTCAACAGCTACATTTGTCTAAGTCTGTCCAACAAAGGATGGAGTCATGATGAAATCATGGTCTGTCAGACAGAGATCTGTTCTCCTGATAAGAGTTGTCCTACCTTGGGAAGAGGGACTATAATCCGATTTGTCCAGTTACTTAGTGGAGTCCGGGTGAAATGAGCCCAATAAATGTCTCTGTCATGCATAATTAATTGTGTTGTTACAATGAACCATACAAAATCCATCTTCATTTGATTAGAGGTTCTCTGAAGGCACTGAAGTGCATGATGGTCTACTTTGTCTCCATCTCACCTCAGTGTCTTTATTTGAGTGGAAGGAGGGCTGTAGCTCCGGAATGCAGATGACAGCTTTTATTACGGAATGTAAAAAGGGATTTTGTTGCATTCAGGTGGCATATACATACACTCTTACCAATGCCATGCAAGTATGGATATGAGATCAGTAAGAAATTCTTCCCTAAGGAACAATAATTGTACAAAATAGTTGGTGCAATATATGTGATTACGAAATAGGTTGCCTTTATTTCTTGAATATTTTTTTAAAAATATAAAAAATTATATATAATCTATTTATAATCTCACTCTCTCTCTGTCTAGACAGAGATAAACAAATAGAATATTGAGCGAATTACTTGCTGCATCACTACTTCCATCTATTTTAAATGTTGTCACATATACATTATATATATATATACACATTATAATATAAGCACGTAGAATACATCAAAAAAGATAACATTATGATTTCTTAAAAATATTTGTAAAATTTTCTTGAATCTTTCATACTTTCATTTTCAATCTTTTTTTAGTATATATATATATATATATATATACGTATATAAAAGTAACATTTAATGGAGTAAGAAAAAGTATTAATCATTGGAAAGAAGCTTCTTTGAAATCTGCAATGTAGATGTATTTTTTTTTATCGTGGCGCCCACTAGTGGTGTATCAGTGGATCAGCTGAAATCAAAAACACTTATTACGATAAGAAACCAAAACCTGATTTTATTCAAAAACACACCCTATTTCAATGAGATGCATATATTCATATCTGTAAATATTTACTATTTATTTACACACAAGGAAGAGAAAAATAGTTGTGCACTAAAGTAACGGCATGATTCACTAAGTCTTATGGTCTTATGTGTTTATCAACCAGTCTTGAAAAAAAAAAAAAAGTCTTTCATAACAACATGGACAGCACATCCATGAAACCTCACCCCGACTTGTTGACAAAGGCGAGAAGAAAAGCGTTAGGCAATAGAATAGGGGTAAAACTGAATACCATTGAAGCAGCATTAAAGACTTGCCAGGACTGGCAGAACATTTTGTACTTTTTTGTGTTTTATTATCATTTTGTGTTTACTCTCCACTGTCCACAGATAATGCGGAGACATCCGAGTTCAGTTGGCAGCTTGTGGAGGTCCCTCAGGGATGAGGGAGGTGAAGAAAGTGCTGATGAACGACCAAGCGGCCGACAGGAAGCCGGGCTGATGCAGGTCTGTGTTCATGGGATCTTCAGGACCTTCCTCTCCGCTGTCCCCCTCGTCATCCTCCATCCCCTCATCCATCATACGCTCCTACAGAGAGAGAGAGAGAGTGAAAAAGAGATCGGTACGTTTTTTTTATTGTAAATACCAAATAAAACACTCATTTGGTTCATGAGAAAGATGTGTAATAGTTTTAAAGAATTAGTTTTAGGACTATGTATGACCATTTTAAGATTATTGGTATCAGCTGATAATCAGCAAATACTTTAACTCCCCTAACAGTCTTAACAATATATAATCAGCACTTTCTATTTTTTATAATGTTTTTAAACGTTTTATTCAATAATATATACTACTGTTCAAAAGTTTAAGATTTATCTGAAAGAAAGGAATACTTGATTTGAGCAAGGATGGATCAAATTGATCAAAAGTGATAGTAAAAACATTTTTACAATGATTCTAATTTCATATTTCAAATAAATGGTGTTATACTGGTATTTAACTTTCCAAAGGAACTTAAAAAAAATTGCTGCCACTGAAATTTCGGCTTTGCATCAATGGAATAAATTCAGTTTTAAAATATATTAAAATTGAAAAAAGTTAAAATTGTAATATTTCATAAGATTACTGTTTTTACTGTTTTGCACAAATAAATGCCTAAGATTTAGAAAAACATTAAACCATAATGTAAATTAAATGCAAACAGAAAATTACATTAGTGCATTATATGTACATATGCGTCTTTAAAAAGTTTAAACAGACCGAACACATTATCATCTCTATTTTCCACATTTAAAATGAACTGACAAATCTTAAAAATAAAAACCTACAATTTATGTATTGAGACCTAAATTAATAAATAAAAAAATACCTTTTGTTTCAAGAGAATTCATACATGGTTACAATTTACATTTCATCCTCTAGGGCAACACATTTTTAAGATCATGAAAAACAAATTCAGTCCAGTGTGTCCAAACTATTCTGTTCTGTCAGTATATCTTGCTTTCTAGACATTTGCAACAATATCGGCAAAAGGTGACCTCTATAACTAACCATCTCTTGCATATCCTGATTTTGCTCAGCCTCGTCTTGTGGGCCTTCTCCAGCTTCTGGATTCTGCAGTTCTGCTCTAAAGGGAAACCATCCAGCCTGGTGCCTGGAGTACAAAAACAGAGCCAATGAAGCGCAAACACAATGTTCAACTTCCTACAAGTAAACTTCTGCTTATCAGGAAGCTTCTATTTAGTACACAACCTACAGATAAACCAGCAGCATGGCACCGATCACCACAACAAAGCGGCCAAAAGAGGAATAGAAATAGACGATGCTGAGCAGAATGGCAGCACGTGACACTGTGTACATCCAGTCCAGCCAGTCTCGGTTGAGCTCATCATCGTTCAACATGGCTCCTCCCTGAGCGTTCATCTGGATGTTGGGGTTGGCAGGGCGGTCCTCCCCCATAGGGGCTGCAGGTTCATTAGGTCGAGCTGGCTGAGTGGTTGGGCCAGCACTGGGAGTGGGAAAGGGGGCCACGCTGGACGCCCGGGAGGCTGCCATGGCTGCATGACTGAAAGATTGTGAATGAAAAATTATGAACAAAATACTGCACATGAATGGTGGATGGTGCACTTACAATAAATGAGTCAAGGAAGTAATAGGGTCTGTTTTGATTTCATTCTTTACAGAGAAATATCCATATGCTACTAGTGAAAATTTCCAGATTTAAATATATTAAATATATATAAAAAAAAAACTGTTTTCTATTTTAATATATTATAAAATGTAATTGATTAATGTGATGCAAAGCTAAATTTTCAGCCGCTATTACTCCAGACTTCAGTGTCACGTGATCCTATAGAAATTTTTCTGATTTGCTTATTTCGTTATCAATTATTATTTGTGCTGAAACAATAATAATGGTGTCGTTATTTTCAATTTAGAAAACAGTTCTTGCGGTTTAATATTTTTGTGCTAACAGTGGTAAATTCTATGATGACTTTATAACATAATAAACGTCTTTCACTTCTGATAAACTTTTGATCATTCATTATGATTACCTATTCAAAAAAAATTGACCTGTAGTATTTATTTATACTGATTTGTACAGCTATTTTCTGAAATCTCAGTATGAAAGGGCTCAGATACATTATTCAGGGTCCTAAACTCATATTTAACAACAACTGGGCTGAAGTAACTTACTATTGCATATAATAATGGCGGGCATACATCTGCTGCCACCAAAACATTTGCATGGGCATGTACATGGGGTGAGCGGGGAAGCCAGCAGCGGGACCACCTTGCAAGGGAAGAGGCATTCCTTCAGGCCTAAGTGGAATGAAATATTCAAAATGAAACTCAAAAGCTTCAAAACTCCACACGTTTTGCCTTGAGTGGGTTATTTGAGAGTGTGATGTGTGTTTACCTCTGCATCACACCAGTAGGGGCAGGATTGAGGCCGTGTGTTTGTGTTGGGTTCCCCCGGTGCCTTAGACCATCAGAGTTGGCTGGAGTTTCCTGACTAGGGGTAGCAGATGAGGAGGATGGACCTGTACTGTCTGACATCTAGGAAGAAAAAAAAAAATGGACATGAGCTTAAGATTTAACAATAAGGTCTTATTTGTTAATATTAGTTTAAGCATTAACTCACATGACCTAACAATGAGCAATATATTTTTTTCATTTATTAACCTTTGTTAAAGGTGCTGTATGCAAGTTCTTGACTCTATTAAAGCATAAAAATACCATAATGTTTGCAGATATTGATGAAACATGTTAACATACTTGTTTATCTGAAAAACAATGCTACAGTCAGTTATTCTCCTTTGAAAATGTTGTTCCGGGCCAGAATGTCGGTCTGTGTTCTCAGTTTACCCAATTGTATTTCGGCACCCCGGTTGCCAGTTGGCGGAAAACACAATGCATTTAATTTAATAAACGTCAAGTGCGCTCGTTCCTGTTAGTGTCATCAATCTGGCAACCTGTGTGTGTGTCAAGTTTGAGGAGATGGGGCAGGGTGAAAAAACCCTCTCCAACATTTTGAATTTGGACTGCAATACCTAGTTCAGTCGCTCTGTGTCAATCCTACATACAGCACCTTTAAGTTGTGAAGTTGCTACTAGCAACTGTTTGGTTTCCAACTTCTTTTGTGTTTAACAGAAGAAAGAAACATACAGGTTTTGAACCACCTGAGGGTGAGTAATTTATGACAAAATCTTCATTTTTGGATGAACTATTCCTTTGACATAAACTGAGATTTATAAATGCTTTAAAAGTATTTGTTCATTGTTTAGGTTAACTAGTGTAGTTAACCATGTTAACAAATTAAACCTTAAATGTAAGGTATTACATATATGATAAACAGGAAAAGGAACTATTCCTCATGGAATGGTATTTTTCTTTTTTTAATCTATGCACTCACTGAAGAGCTGGAATCGGTGGTGCTAGCAGGGCTGCTGGAAGTGGGGGATGATGGGGGGCTTTGTGACGCACACACCAGGTGGACCATGTGGTATTCATCTTGCTGTTGGGGTTAAAGAAATCCAGTGATTAGAATCCATACAAAAATCCTGAGCTCTGGTCAAATACTTTAAAAGAGTACAATATACAGTCGTGGCCAAAAGTTTTGAGAATTACATAAATATTAGTTTTCAAAAAGTTTGCTGCTAAACTGCTTTTAGATCTTTGTTTCAGTTGTTTCTGTGATGTACTGAAATATAATTACAAGCACTTCATACGTTTCAAAGGCTTTTATCAACAATTACATGACATTTATGCGAAGAGTCAGTATTTGCAGTGTTGGCCCTTCTTTTTCAGGACCTCTGCAATTCGACTGGGCATGCTCTCAATCAACTTCTGGGTCAAATCCTGACTGATAGCAACCCATTCTTTCATAATCACTTCTTGGAGTTTGTCAGAATTAGTGGGTTTTTGTTTGTCCAACCGCCTCTTGAGGATTGACCACAAATTCTCAATGGGATTAAGATCTGGGGAGTTTCCAGGCCATGGACCCAAAATTTCAATATTCTGGTCCCCGTGCCACTTAGTTATCACTTTTGCCTTATGGCACGGTGCTCCATCGTGCTGGAAAATGCATTGTTCTTCACCAAACTGTTGTTGGATTGTTGGAAGAAGTTGCTGTTGGAGGGTGTTTTGGTACCATTCTTTATTCATGGCTGTGTTTTTGGGCAGAATTGTGAGTGAGCCCACTCCCTTGGATGAGAAGCACACATGAATGGTGTCAGGATGCTTTACTGTTGGCATGACACAGGACTGATGGTAGCGCTCACCTTTTCTTCTCCGGACAAGCCTTTTTCCAGATGCCCCAAACAATCGGAAAGGGGCTTCATCTGAGAATATGACTTTGCCCCAGTCCTCAGCAGTCCATTCACTATACTTTCTGCAGAAGATCAATCTGTCCCTGATGTTTTTTTTTGGAGAGAAGTGGCTTCTTTGCTGCCCTTCTTGACACCAGGCCATCTTCCAAAAGTCTTGGCCTCACTGTGTGTGCAGATGCGCTCACACCTGCCTGCTGCCATTCCTGAGCAAGCTCTGCACTGGTGGCACTCCGATCCCGCAGCTGAATCCTCTTTAGGAGACGATCCTGGCGCTTGCTGGACTTTCTTGGACGCCCTGAAGCCTTCTTTACAAGAATTGAACCTCTTTCCTTGAAGTTCTTGATGATCCTATAAATTGTTGATTTAGGTGCAATCTTAGTAGCCACAATATCCTTGCCTGTGAAGTCATTTTTATGCAACGCAATCACGGCTGCACGCGTTTCTTTGCAGGTCACCATGGTTAACAATGGAAGAACAATGATTTCAAGCATCACCCTCCTTTTAACATGTCAAGTCTGCCATTCTAACCCAATCAGCCTGACATAATGATCTCCAGCCTTGTGCTCGTCAACATTCTCACCTGAGTTAACAAGACAATTACTGAAATGATCTCAGCAGGTCCTTTAATGACAACAATGAAATGCAGTGGAAAGGTTTTTTTGGGATTAAAGGGATAGTTCACTCTCAAATTAAATTTTGGTATGTTTTAGCTTTGGTATGTTTTAGCTTTGGTATGTTTTATACTGTTCGTTTTCTTACACAAACCACTCGTTTCGTGTATTAGGTCATCAATGTGTACTTATGATGGGGAATTGTTTAATTTTGACTCCTCTGTGCATGCTCTTTGAGGTGGTGACCATAGACATCCATTATGTGAGTCACAGACAAGAACGGTTGGACCTAAAAATATCAAAATGGGAAATACTGAGGAAACAAAGAAACCTACATCTTGGATGTCCTTGAGGTAAGCTAAAACATATCAAAATTTAATTTGAGAGTGAACTATCCCTTTAAGTTAATTTTCATGGCAAAGAAGGACTATGCAATTCATCTTATCACTCTTCATAACATTCTGGAGTATATGCAAATTGCTATTATAAACACTTAAGCAGCAACTTTTCCAATTTCTAATTTTTATGTAATTCTCAAAACTTTTGGCCACGACTGTACACACTTTGAGGTGGTCACTATACATGTTCTTGCATCAAGTTTGTCTGTGCCACAGATGTCTAAAAAGAGATTATGATGGTGGATCACAAAAGTTTTAGGATCTATAAAGTACAAAAGTTGTACGAACTATAAAGTTAAGCGGAAGTTTCAACTTCTCAACAATCAAAATTCTCTTCAAAACACTTTTTTGAACGTTGCATCTGATTTGATGTTTAAGCAAACTAGAGAACAGAAACCTTTCTTAATCAGAGAAACCGTTTAAATAAGAGAACCTTTCTTAGCACATCCCTCAACTGCAAGTGATCCTGAAGAAGCCGTCCAGAATAGACAAGTCTCTGATCCTTAGATGACTGAAAGAATGTAGGAAGGGTTTGATTAGAACGGTGTTCAGTGAAATCTCAGACATAAAATCTCACAGCTCTGCATGGGGCTCTCTTGGGCAAAATACCAGCAATGCCAAACATTCCTGTAGAGCAGGTGGCATCTAGCTGCTATTTCCTTAAGTCAGCATGCAATTTCATAGACTTCTTCTAAAAACACTTTTAAATCATCATAAAAACATGTTTCGAATCATGTAGGAATAAGACATAACCTTGGCTAAATTTTAATTCTGTGATTTATAAATAGAAAGCTCTCTTACAGCCATAAACAAACCTTCCTTGAACCCCACAGCACAGAATTATGACACTTAAGTGCTTACTTCAGGTCCTTAAGTATGAAAAAAACAGGCCACCCAAGATGTAGCGGAGTTTCTGAACAGATTTGGAGAAATGTAGCATTATATCACTTGCTCACCAATGGATCATCTGCGGTGAATGGGTGCCGTCAGAATGAGAGTCCAAACAGATGTTAAAAACATAATAGTCCATACGACTCCAGTCCATCAATTAACATCATGTGAAGTCAAAGCTGCATGTTTGTAAGAAACAAATCCATCATTATGGCACTTGAGTTTAAACCGTCGCTTCTGGACAAAATCAAAAGTCAAAAATACCTTAACCCTCTCAGGCTCAAATTAAGTTTTAGTAACTTAGTAACTTTAGTAACCTTTAGTAAAGTTTTTAGTACTCCAGATACATAAAATATGTATCTGGAGTAATAAGGTTTTTAGTTTTTAACTGTTGCAATCAGCAACGCCTGCCTTGAGAGGGTTAACAATGAATTTATTTATTACCAGCTTTTAGCTTTTCATAAGACATGGACTAGAGTTGTGTGAATTACTATTGGATTATTGTGATATTTTTATTAGTTGTTTGGACTTCTGATGGCTCCCATTCGATGCAGAGGATCCAATGGTGAGAAGGTGATGTAATACTTTATTTCTTCAAATCTGTTCTAATAAAGAAACAAATCCATCTACATTTTGGACGGCTTAATGGCGAGTAAAAATTCAGCAATTCTCATTTCTGAGTGAACTATTCCTTCAAAACACTGCACTAACGATTAGAGAGACTCTAACACTTGGTCATATGATTGTTCACATAAATATAGCTCTTGGATAATTGGCAGACTGATTTATTTTATAATAGAATAATAATCTTGATGATAACAAACTCACCGGCTTGCTTGGATACACTTTGGATATGTGTTTTTTCAACTTTTCTACTGTCCAATTCAAAAAACAATTGATGGTCTGGTCATCATACTTCTGGTTGGGTGCCTTAATGACAAGAGTAACGGGGCTGTCAAATGTACCCTGTTCCATGGTTCATTAAAAAGCAGCTCTTGAGCTCAGAGACAGTGAAGTCACACTGCACCGGTTGTCCTGTTCAAGGGCAGTGATATTTTCCTTCCTCAGACTGGATTCATGGTTGATAAACTTTTGAAAGTATCCTTCATGTTGCTCTCCAGGCAGTCTCAGCACCCAAGATCAGTGAGAGGAATGTGTCAGCGGCAGGTGGATGCACTCATCCAGCCTTTTAAAAAAAAACAGATGGAGAAGAAATATGTTATGAAATACGTTTAAATGTGTAAATGAAAACCAGCTTTGCATGCAAACAGGCCTGATAAACCACACCGCAATGCTAGTTAAAAATGAGGCGATAAGCTCATTAGATGCTTAACAGCTAGCACAAATCCTAGGGTAAAATCTTCAATTTGTGTGTGAGACGTGCTCAAAAGTCACACAAAATTATTGGGCGAAATGATCCTGGCAGTTGGACCAAATCTACATATAATAACATACAGCTCAAAATATTTACTAATTAACATGTGACATTTACATATGTGACGATGGCAGAAGCTTTTAAACAAAAGTTAATTATGAAATAACATAAAACAATACATTAAAACAATAATACGAGAATAAAAGCATCATGTTCTGTCACCAAGCACCTAACTGTATACAGATACAGACTAACGTTAGCACTAGGCAACTAATCAAAACACTAACGTTACATCATATATAATGACCTCAGATTACGTGTTGGTCTGCTTGATCAGAAAATACATTAAAATGATGTTAAACGATAAATTAATAGTAACGTAACATGCACAGAACACAAACATCAGACGATAATGACCAGCTAGCTAGCAAGTGAGCTAGAGGCTCAACGTTATCCCACTGACAGCAAAAACGCTCGATATGAGTTAACATTCAAATAAAGATAGTGTTTTGAAGGCACCTGAAGAAAAAGAAAAATATATGTATGTACCCGAGTATAAATATCTTCCCCAAATAATGTTTTCGTGTAAAATGGACTCGGGCGTAACTCCGGAAATGTCGTCATCAGCACAGCAGAACAGGGCAGACAGTTCCGTACATTTGGAGATGTTTCCACCCCCTCCACAGACATAAAAGAAGCACGAATGCACTTACCTGAGATCAGCTTGTTTGCTGGCTTTGCATTCAATGTTGTTGAAGGGAACAAAGATGGTGTTTACGGTCATGGATCCTGTTCCCACACCGAAAAAGTTGCTTAAGCGAAATCAATGAGTTTATACGTTTTATTCATTCTTTATAACGTAGCCATAACGTAGCTATCCGCGTTTGTTAATCAATATCTGTAATGTGTGCTGTGAAACTTTAAGGAATTTTATCCAAGTTGTATAGGCTAGTCAGTATTGGTCAGTCAGTCGTATCTGACATAAAGGATCCGCGAATTGTTACAACAAACACCATTAATTTAAGTGAATTATATGGTATAATAATTAGCTATATGCTTTCACACAAATAACTTTATTTTTTGAATGTTTCAATATGTGTTTACACAATATGTGGTTACACAAATTTTTCATTGATACAACATTGCACTGAGTTAAATAAAAAAAATAAATACGTAGTTATTGCTTGATAACGCCAGGAACGGATGAATCGCCTTTTTGAACCGGTTCAATGAGCCGATCTGTCCGAAAAGAACCGGTTCGCGGAAATGAATCGGTCTTTGCATCACACAGAACACACAAACACAAAATAGAAATATGTTTTAATCTCACAATTAAGTGCTCAAATTACATACAGAATAAAAACCAGTTCTGAAATAATCCGAATTTTGCAGTACAGCCCCAAGAATCATTTACAGTCAAATGTATTTTGTTATTATTAAAGTCAAGCCATATATTTTTTCCTCTGTTTCAGATCGATTGAGATTGCTTCAGTTTGTTTAAAACCTCCTAAATAAGTCTTTTGCTATACTTATTAATCTTGTGATGACCTGGCATCCATCCAAGAAGAAAGCCATAAAATTAATTCCAAACGAACGCGAACATGCTTTGCCATTCTTTCTCCAGCTCTGGAAAGCTGGCCTTCTCGTCCAAGACTTTCTGTAGCTCTGGGGGAAGAAATATGTGATCCATAAGGCCATGCACTCTATTTTCACACTCCTTCTCGTCCATACAGCTGGCCAAAAAAATAAATAACATCCTTCATCCCACACCTTCCACTTACATACTGAAAATCAAAAGCTGCAACCTGTAAACCGTCTTTGGAGAAGCAGAAATGAGCTAGTTTTGCATCACCATGCAGAATTGTGTTAAAGCAGCAGTTGTTGAGAATGCTGTGTATCTCTGCAGCGGCTGCTTTGAGTTTCTGATCTGACATGGCTTCTAGCTCTTCAGGCCTTGTTTCTAAATGCCAATATGTGCTGGCCAAAGTCCTTGTGGGGCGACATTGAGGAAAAGTACATGAAAGTTGGCAATCCAGAGTAGGCAGGCCTTTATTTCAGCATCATTAACATAGGTTTTTCTCACCGGGAATCCTACAACATCAAGGTCTTCTAAATAAAACAAACAACTGCTCATGACCAAATGACTGCGTGGCAGCATTCTTTGGAAGTGTAGCTTTGGTACCAGTGACTTTCTACTTGATGGAATCGCACCACAAAGTCTGAATCTTAGTACGCACCAATCTGCAGAGACTTTGCTCCACATGCTTTCAAAACGAGGTCTTCGTGTTTCTGCTTCCTTCTGAAGATTGAAGATTCAGTTGGTTTGTATTATAATACTTCGCCTAGCACCAAGTTACACATTAAGAAGTACTTATTGTACTGGAATAAAAACCAGATATAAACAAATTCACTTAAAATTTTGAGCTTGAATTGACAAATTGGATAATTTAGGAAAAGTCTCAATAAAACATTATATTGGTTACAGCTTGATCGTTGAATGAATAAACATAAATGTCAGAATAAACAAAAATGAATGCAAATCATTTAAAAGACAAAGTTTCGTCATATCTCAAAGAGCAAATGAGGAATCGTAAAATGAGCTGCTATTGACTTTACTGTACACCTATGTTTACATTTACCTTACGTATCTTGAAGCAAAATATGTTCGGCAAAAGAAAAAGATTGCGAGAATGAGGGTTTGGGGAAAGTTGTGGCCTAGGGATGAGAGAGTTTGACAGCATAAATGTCTGCCCACTGCTGTGTGTGTGTGTGTGTGTGTGTGTGTGTGTGTGTGTGTGTGTGTGTGTGTGTGTGTGTGTGTGTGTGTGTGTGTGTGTGTGTGTGTGTGTGTTGGACGCATTGGATGTGTTAAATGCAGAGCACAAATTGGTATGGGTCACCATTCTTGGCTGTATGTCACTTTCACTTTTTTTAATTTTCCGGTATACAGAACAATGCATTCTGGGAAATGTAGTCTTTGGATGAATTAACTAAACCTCAGTATTATTTTGCCTATTGTATTCTCATTATTATTTCTCAGAAAAGATAATTACCACAAGGAAATTGACTTATTTGTTCATAGTGTGCTGTGGATAGTTACTGAAGGGAGAAACAAAATATGTCCAACTGTAATTTTATTAAGCCTTCTGAGTGGCAATGATGAGTGTTCTACACTGAGTTTTATGGTCGTCGATGACCTGGAATGCTGGGAATCCTGTCGAGTAAGAAAACATAATCGTTTTGAGAAATTCAGAGTTTTAATGAAGCTAAATAACATAATAATAGAATGGCTTTTAGAGTCAATATGATTAGCGCTAGAATAACAAAATTCTAGCTGCTGCCCTTTGTCATATCTTAACAAACAAACACTCTTTATTTTTTTATGTTTAGAAAAAGAGCAGAACATGGAGAGTCTGGTGAAATAGTAGATTAAAACACTGAATGCAGAGAATATATCCATAGCATTATATGAGTTTCAGTTCATCAGTGGAGCATCAAAGTTTATCAGGTGAGAACATTAATCATCTCTTGGTTTTGGTTATAAGGGGCATTTTCTACAGGTCCACACTCCACTAGGGGTCAGTCTGGGCCTTAGTATTTCTACGCAGAATTCTTCTCTATCTTTACACCCTCATGTTTGTATCATGGAATAGAATTCATTACATTAAAACTTTATGAGAGCTCTGCAATGTGTTTTTTTCTATCTTACATTTAAAAAAGAAGCAAGTGCTTCTCAATACAGTGGTGATCCGTACACTTCAACCTCACACAGTGTAAGATATTCTTCCCGTCCTGGGATAACAACATTAATGTAACGTCCTTCCATCCCATCACATTCAAAGGTGGAGGAAAAACCAGCAGGAATGGAAGAGATCACAGCACACCTGAAGAAAAGGTGGGGTAAGCATCTTGAGAAACTTTGAAATGCCATCCACATACGAAGCAAACCCAGCAGCTACACCATTTGTAACCAAGTTATATGTAACTTTTTTTAGCATACTGCAGTAAATTCTAAATGTATTTAAAGAAAAATTAAGAGGTTTAGAGCTGAATTCACTTACCTGGGATTGTTATTGCCATTTTGGTCCAGGCTGCTTCCAATTCTGATTTCTGCCCCATTCAGTCTTTCAGGAACACTGTCTGCTGTGTTTGTAATTACTACTGAAAACACTTTGTGGCTTTTCAGCAGGTCCAGTCTCCACCAAGGATTGAGAGCTTTTTCGGTGTGGGAACAGGATCCATGACCGTAAACACCATCTTTGTTCCCATCAACAACATTGAATGCAAAGCCGTTTCCATGGAGGGAACTCTGTGTAGCTCTCCCTTGTAAAGCCACATTTTCACCTAAAACAACAGATGAGTTCCAGGTCAAAGAACAAAGAACTTGTCTTACAGTCTAGAAATGGATTACAAGACAACAACATTGTTAAATAAAAAATATTGCTTTATTTTATTTTTTTTAATAAAAAGATTAAAGTAAGCATTCTCTCTTTTGATTAATTACTTTTATCAGAGTTACACAGTTTAAATCCTTCTCACCATCAGGAGCTGGATAACCGTAAACCTCGACCTCGCAGAGGGTAAGAACTTTAGATCCAGGTAATAACACATTGATGTAACGGCCTGAAATGCCTTTCTTCCATTTGAAAGTGAGGGATCTCCCACCTGGAATGGATGAAATCTTTCCAGCCCTGTATACAAAACAACAGCAGGTACACAATGCGGGATCGTGTGTATGTAACCTCCTCACATTGTTCTTTTAAAATAGTTGTAGGGTAGTTTTCTTACAGTGGATTGCTGTTGCCGTTGTTCAGCAGAGAGTCCCCAATGTGTATCTCAGCTCCATCAAGCCTTTCAGGACAGCAGTCTTTGCGGTTGGTGATAGTTATGGAGGTCACTACATACTTGTCTAGTAAGTCTAACCTCCACCAAGGTTCTTCTTGCAATGTAGTAGCAGTACAAGATCCGTGATTATAATGTGGGTCACGATTGCCATCAATAGCATTACTGGCATGGCCATCTGCTGACCAAGGATTCTCGACCAGGTCTGATTGTGTGGCCTTGCCATATAAAGCAAGATTTCTGGCTGAAATTGATAAAGCATTATAGTCAGTATGTATTATAAACAAGAACATGAATAAGTCAAAATTAAAAAGTTTAAAAAATTATCTGTTTGCTTGCTTGCTTGCTTTCCAGTAATTTTTTGTATAGCTGTATACTAGGTTTACACAAAAGGCAACAAGTACATTTCCACCATTATTGCCAAGAAGAAACACCTGTGCAAGACAGTTCAAATATAAAATGTTATAGAAAACCATTTTCCAAAACATATCGCTGTTATAAGCTAATTAAGGCATTTTGAGAAAGAAGTTTACAAAATTATGAATAATTCATAAAATGTAACATAAAAATGAATAGTAAAGTTTTCTATAAAAAAATAAATAAATAAAAGTTCATGGGTGACAACTTGCTCCAATTAAAATGTTTTGCAGTAAAATGTTACAACCAGTGTCTGTAATGTATTTTGAATGTTTCTTTACAGTTAAAACTATCTGTGTAATTTTGAATCTTACCTTTAGCTGCAGTTGAGTCTGTAAAATAAGGCATTACAAAAATCCAAAGTATGAAAAACATCTGCATTTCCATTATCCTATATGTGAAAAGTAAAATAAGCAAGGTTATCAAAAATCTAATATGCACTGTCAGTTTTGTTCATAACCTGATTTTATAATGGATTTACTTTGTGGGTTTGTTTTAATATTTATCAGAATGATTGCACTTTTTTATTCTAATTGAATTCGATTTGCAATTAAGTCAAATGTGGAATTAAAATGATAGCATGAAAACATAACTGACATTAATTAAAACAAGCCACTCACCTGTATTTTATTATTTAGAAAAAAATATATATATATTTCTCTCAAAGACAAGCCAAAGATCACGCTGGGGAACAGTGCTCATGAAAACAAAACAAAAAAAGGGCCAGCTATAAATACACAGCATGGATGTTTTATCTAAACGGGTCATCTGAGATAAATGTGCTTTATCACAACTACTCTGCATGTTTTTAATCAATTCAAATAAATTAATAAAGATAAATTTTTATTGCAGTGCATGAAACCAAGGAGAAACCATATAGGTCCAGTCTGTAAAAATACATGAAAAACAAAGCAAAACAATAGGTTCAAAAAAGGGATTCAAAATGTCAAATAACAAACAATGCTGAAACCATAAAATGTACTTAATGTGATATAGTCAAGTCACCTTTATTTATATAGCACTTTAAACAACACAGATTGTGTCAAAGCAGCTGAACAACATTCATTAGGAAAACAGTGTGTCAATAATGCAAAATGACAGTTAAAGGCAGTTCATCATTGAATTCAGTGATGTCATCATGCAGCTCAGTTCAGTTTAAATATTATCTGTGCAATAATTTGCAATAAGTGAAGTTTCCCCAACTAAACAAGCTAGAGGCGACAGCAGCAAGGAACCAAAACTCATGAAATAAAAGTTTTAAATGGACATAACCTCACTTACATGTGACAAACAAAATCATTGCATTTCTTAAAAGAAATACAAGTGCTTCCTGTAGCTCAATCATGCGCAAGGTTGGGGGTTCGATTCCCCGGCAAAACATGATAGGTAAAAATTGATAACCTGAATGCACTGTATGATTAAAGCATCTGCTAAATGCATAAATTTAATTTAATTTAAGTGCTTGCAAAAAGTGCAATTGAAGGATGGTAATGGGTTTTCTTGCTGTGGTTGCTTTTAATTGTAGAAAAGAAGAAGAAAGTGTGAGAATTTTTAAATTCTGTGCTGCGTTTCAAATAGAGGCAGTAGTCTATATGCAGGTTTGGACAATGAATCATTAAGAACTTTTACACCACATTCACTTTTACAGACCTTACCTTTTAATAAAACCTTTAGCCTTTGGCTGGCCCCATCCCTGTATCTTATCTGCGGCCTATTTCTAAAGAGCTCTCTTGCAATCATTCATGAAAATTGGCCTTATCGCTTCTCAAATTGGCTTTTTACATGATGTTTTTGAGTTTGTGCACTGATGCATTATCTATTTTGAACAAATGCATGTGAACTAATTAATGTCTAAAATGAACATAAACCTCCTGAGACCTTGCATCCTCATATAAGGAAATTATATTTCAGAGTGATTTTCTCTGAGATTATGCCACAGTTTTGGATGTCCTTTACAGAACACTTTCAGGGCTTTTCAGATATATTAAATGTTTGGATGTTTCACCATGACCACTCCCTCTCCTTGTTTTTTTTTAAATGTCTGATATTCATTTAGTGACACTATTATGGAAAATGATAATATTTTGTATTTTTTTTTTTCAATCCGATTAACACACTGTGAACACACACCCGGAGCAGTGGGCAGCTATTTATGCTGCGGCGCCCGGGGAGCAGTTTCGGGGTTCAATGCCTTGCTCAAGGGCACCGTCGTGGTATTGAAGGTGGAGAGAGCACTGTACATGCACAACCCCCACCTACAATTCCTGCCAGCCCAAGACTCAAACTCACAACCCTTTGATTGCGAGTCCGACTCTCTAACCATTAGGCCACGACTTCCCGGGTTTATGAGGTTTAATAAAAAAAAAAAATATATATATATATATATATGACTTTCTGTTATGAAACAGGACGTTGATTTCATACTGTGGACTAAAAGCATGTCATTACATGTTGCCCCAAAAACACATTAATATGCAAATTTGATTTATTTTATATAAATACATTAGGCCTATATAATGAGAAAACATGTTTATGGTCATTTTATACACATTTTACATAAAGAAAAAGTGTATATCAAATAATTCCGTTATAACATCATTAAGAATTATCTTTATACAAAGTTTGGTAAAAAAAAAAAAATCCTGAAAACTAAAAATGTATTGGTGATTAAAAAAAATTGTTTATGCATGCTTATTTATGTCTTTTTATTTTTTTAAATTATAATAAATTGAGTCCCGATGTATAATTTATTAATTAAATATTATTATGCTCTAAACAATGTAATAACATGAAAAAAAATCGTCAAATGTTCTGTCGGTTTTTAAGAGGTTAAATAGAATGAACATGGTTATCTACATTAATCTTTGTTTAAAATTATATCATGCATTAATTTAAAACGCTTGATAACTTATTCATTACAAAATTGTACTAAAATGTCTTTTTTTCTGCAAAAATAAATATATAAATGGTTTCAAAGGAAAATTAATTTCTGAATGTATGCTTTATGAAATTGTTGTGTAAAACTGTATCTCTAAAACTCGTCTCCCACACTTTTTCTTTTGGAAAATGTGTTCATGTTGTGGTTTTCATTGTGCAAAATGAGTAGCCCATATAAAACTTGACGGTTCGATCATTAAAGAGTCAAGATTGTATGTGGCTTTGTTTTGATGTCAACAGACTGAACTAAAGGTCAGAGTTTAGAGAGGTACAAAGGTGATGTATTTCATGCCTACACAAAGAATGGGTTGACTGAATGTCTGAAAATCGGGTCTAATTTGGTCTGTGATCGATGGCTTTGACTTGATTATACAAATATTGTGAAAAGTGTCATTGAAAGTGAAAAGACATTACAATCCACGATGACCATGCTGGGAATCCTTTAAATGCTGAGTAATAAAAGCATAATCATTGTGAGAAAATTCATTTAAATAAAATTATAACATAACAATATACTGGCTCTGTCAAGTCAATATGATTAGCTCATAACAGAATGATGCCTTATAGTCATATTTTTAAAACGAATAAAAGATGATATGCCTGAAAACACAAATCTGATGGAATTGCAAACAAGCTTCAAAAAAATGAATGTGTAATTACATGAGCTTTGATGCATTATTGTGAACACCCCACCCCCAAATAGACTCTCCAATCAACAGTGATTGGAATGTAGTTTGTTATTAGCTATAAAAAAAAATTAAATACATATTTCAATTCAATTATTAAAGTGGGTTGCTGTAGTCATTTTCTTGTGCTCCATCAATCGTCTCAGGGCTTCTGATGGTGAGGGTCATTATATAGCATTAGAAAAGTATGTGTTTAGACAATCTGAGTGCAAGAGAAGTAGGCTATAAATCAAGGTAAAATAAAAATAATAATAGAACAATAGTGTGGGTGGAAGCGATGTTGTATAGATACTTAAAAAAATTGTGCAATACTCATAGAGGAAGTACGTACAGTAAAGGGAACAGTTAACACCCATTGTTACCACTAGATGGCACTATTATGCCAATAATCTGTCTTGTGCTACTGGACATTACAAAATAAAAAATGATTACTGGCTCTAACTCAGGGGTTCTCAACCTTTTTTATGCCGGCTCCCCTGGGGGATCACTGAGGCCCCCTAGTGGGAAATCCTGCTCTAACTTCACTTCCATAATGTGCATTATATTTTATTTATTATACTTTTAATTTGCATCGATTTGAAATGTTTTGTATGCAGTATCAGGAATACGAGTTCTTCCAAATTATATTTTAATCTAAATTGTATGAGTTGTATATAATTTTGGGAAGAAAAATATAATATATTATTTATACGAAAATCTCGTTTGGTTTTATTCACAATGACATCTCGCGAGAGTTCCTTCAAATAACGACTCTTGTTCCGACCGTTGCGCATGCGTAGTGCTGTTTTAAAACATTTTTCCACGAACTAGCCTCTATCGCTAATAAAGAAACAATGGCGACAGCGGCGACTGCAGCGGGCGGAACGGGCTCCGGAGGACCATCGGCTGGACAGGCGGGCGCCGGTTCTTCGATCGGACGGAAAAAAGACGGAGGGCCTTCTTCCAAATTTTGGGAGAGCTCGGAAACGGTGTCCCAGTTGGAGACAGTTCGGCTGTGGATCGGGAAACACTATAAGAAGGTCTGCGGCTCATGAGGCGCCCGTTGAATGGGGGCGCGCGCGCATCACACAATAGCTACAAGAAGCGGCACGCGTGCTTGTGTGTAGTTTATTTGCTATTATATTCTATTTTATTGAAGGGTCGAGTCAGAGCAGTGGTGCAGATGTTGTTTGGATTCCAGGCTGGCATTTTAGTCAGCAAGTTTTGTTCATGTGTTTAATTAAAGCGGCAGTGTTGTGTGCGCTGTTGAGTTAGCTTGCGCGCTAACGATAGTGACCGAGATGCCATAAGAATGGCTGTGTGTCTTAAAATATGCCAAATTACCGTCTTCATTCGCAACATGTTTTGCTATATGCTCTCTTTTTAATAAACTCCACTGCATTTAATGTCAGATGGCTCTTGGTGGTTCTCGCCATAATGCTTCGGTTGTTTGTGCTGAAGTTTGTTTACTGGTTCTCTAATGTTGATTCATTAGATGTTCTGGTGGTACCATGATTCAGTAATGCTGTAATATTGTGTACATGCACATGGTACTGAATGATTTACACTGTCACCCATCATTGTTTTTAGGTCGTAGCCAAAGGTATGTCAAGAATACCATGGTATTTACGACGGTACGGTGTTCATTTTAAACATGAATCTTTTGTTAGTGCTTTAGCTTTGTGGCAGAGATAACGTGTGTATGTTGTTTAAAATCAAGTGTGATGGTTTTTCTTTGACAGATATTTGTTGGCACTGGATTATTTCACCCTTACTCCGTATTGTCCAGTTATAGTCTCCTATAATGCAGTTTTGTGAATGAGGTTTGTGTGTTATGCATGTTCTGAAACATTTCTTCAGATTAGATTGTAATGATTGCTAGAAGCAGAACTTGAGGGTATTTTTGTTTTTGTGTGATTACTGAGAAAACAGACATAAAGAACCAATGCTTAGAGTTTTCTAATTAATTTTCTGGTATTTATTGTTGCTTTTCATTTTTCTGCAGTATGTCCAAAATGACTCCCCTACTTGCAAAACATTGGCTGCGCTGGTGGTGCAGTTGCTGCAGTTTCAGGAGGATGCATTTGGGCGTAGAGTCAGCAATCCTGCCCTCACCAAATTACCCGTAAGTCTGGATTTGCAGTGTTTACACTTCTTGTTCTTCACATTCCCAATCTATAACACTTTTACTCATCTTCAAAAACATAACTGAAGATAGTCTCCTCATTTAAAGTCCATTCATCCATAGTTCATAAAATATAAGTAAATGTGATCTATGTGAACGGAGTAGTTCATATAAAGACAAAATCAATTTAAGGTGAACAGATTTAAATCAGCCCCCCCCCCCCAAAAAAAAGCTCTGAGACAAAAAATAGAGCATATCAAATATAGTAAACAGAAATTCAAACATACTTGTTTGAGGCATAAGAATCAATTAGGTTTGTTATTGTGCAGTGAGCTGCTGTTGATTATATATATAATGGGCTTTGTGTGTGTGTCAATCAGTGTTTGTGTAAATTAAAAGCAAAATTAATCATGCAAATTCATATAAATTGATTGTCTATTCAGAAAGCTTGAATTAAACTATTCTAATAATATTGATTCCTTTTATAATCTCTGTGAAATCTTTGAACATTAATATCTTCATTTTTGTTCCGAAGATGAATGAAAGTCTTATGGATGTGGAACGACATGAGGTTGAGTAACTGACAGAATTTTCATTTTTAGGTGAATTATCTCTTAAATGTGCTCTCTTGTTCATGCCCCTCTATACTCCAATTTATTGTTTCACATGTGACACAGTACAAGTACAGTGCCTTGTTCGTTCTGCAGAAATTTGTGCATCTGTATTTGAACACCAATGGGAAATTTTAAGTCATTTTGTCATTCTAGGCAAAGAGCTTTCTGGATTTCAAACCCGGAGGAGCCCTTTGCCACATTCTGGGTTCTGCATACAAGTCCAAAAGCGAGCAGGGCTGGTGAGTAGAATCTCAGGAAGGGTCAAAGTTGGAATAATGCATGCAATGACAGCAACTTCAGTGAAGTAATACTTCAAAGCTAATGCTAATATGTTAAATATTCGTGTGCTTGTATTTCTTCAGGAGGAGGTTTGATCTGCAGAACCCATCCAGAATGGATAGAAACGTAGAGATGTTCATGACTATTGAGAAGACTCTTTTTCAGGTAGAGGTCTATAAATCTGAATATATATAATGGGAGTCATTGTGAATGTACTTTTGTTGATTTTGTCACACTTGGCCCTCCCAGCCCTGAATATGTAATGTTCTCTGTATGCGACAATGCATATCTCATTCTTCCCTGCAGAACAACTCTTTGAGCCGACCAATTGTATACATTGTGTCTGACATGGAGCAAAAGCAAGCCAACAAGCTCAAAGACATCATCAAGAGACATCAGGTTAAAAAAAAAACACACAAATTGATCCTATATCTATATATAATTTATTTTATTTTATTTTTGTACCTTTCTGAGGTTTTTGTTTCACTCAAACTTCTAGGGCACCATCACTGAAGATAAGTCAAAGGCCACTCATATTATTTACCCCTCCCCAGCCCAGGTTGAAGAAGGTTGGTGTTTGATTTTTATAACAAAAGACGAAGGGTGAACACAATTTTCTCAATCATTTTTTTTAACTGGACATTATATTTGTTTTTTTCTTGAACTTAAGTTTTGAATTCTGCTCCTGCCTTTCAGAGGAATGGCTACGTCCTGTCATGCGCAAAGACAAACAAGTTTTGGTTCACTGGGGTTATTACCCTGACAGGTTGGTTGGGTATATATATACACATACTGCATGTTTGTGTGAAACAAAAAGATTCTTTCTACTTGAAATGATAAATCATATTATTTAACTCTGCAGTTATGATACGTGGGTATCAACAAGTGATGTGGATGGAGATGTTGAGGATCCACCAAGTTCTGAGAAACCATGGAGGGTAAGGGGATCTGTAAATGTTTTGATACGTTTCCTAATTCGCAGTTTTAAAATAAACACTTTTCGAAGACCTTACAGTATGAAGCATAATCTTACAGCCAGATTCAGTTTTCCAGCGTTTTCTCAGTATGTTTTACGATCCCCTCAGGTGCATGCTAAATGGGTCACCGACACAGATGCTTTCAACGAGTGGATGAATGAGGAAGATTATGAAGTGGACGAGAACAAGAAGCCTGTGAGTTTCCGCCAGCGGATCTTCCCAGGGGAGGAAGTGGTAAGAGACCCAAAGAGACGGGCGCTAAAGAAATAGAAATGGTGCATGTTCAGATTTCTGTTGTGTTGCTAAGCCAGACCCTCTGAGGTCTAGGCAGGGCTTGTTCTGTCACTGTCTGTGTGTCTGTCAATCATCCTCTAAAGCTCTTCCTCGCTGCCTCACCCTCACGTACCTCACCCACCCACCCAGATATTCCCTCAGAACCCCCCTACCCCTTGTGTGTAAGACCGTTCCATTCTCTCATTCTCTCGCTCTTTCTCTCATCCTTCACCCCTCCATGGTTCTGATCAGTCTTCCCGTACACCCGATCGCAAGGACCGCAAGTCCCTGGTTGCCGGCAAGAAGAGGAGACGCTCTCCATCCCCACCCAGCACCCCTGCAGAGTCCCGCAAAAAGGGCAAGAAAGGGTAACTATCTTGTCGGAGTCTGATAAATATATGCACAACAGTTTAAGTGTTTTGAGTTCTGTAACATTTTCCAAATGTTTTTTAAAGAAGTCTCTTAAGCTCAACAAGGCTGACGGGATTATTATTACAGTTTAAATAATTGGTTTCTATTTCAGTTTAAATTGTTTTATTTTTTCTGATGGTTTTTCAGCAGCCATGTCTCCAGTCCTCAGCGTCACATGATCCTTCAGAAATCCTTCTAATATGTTAATTTACTGCTTTTTATGTGAGAAACATTTCTTCGTCATGATCATTTTAAATGTAACGGTCTCATTCATTCATTTACCTCGTACAGGAATCCTGGATCACAGGGGAGACGCCGTGGACATCAGAATGATGACGAGCAGGATGAAGACCTCACAAAGGACCTGGAAGATCCCTCCCCGGTACCAGGAATGGAGGATGTTACATTGCCAAAGAATGGTCAGTCTTCTTGATTAATAGTCCCTTATTTGAAAAGGCTATGTTTACTCTACTGCTATTGTACACTTGATCATAACCCTGGGTTACTAAGGGTGGCTTTTCCCTGTTAGTAGTAGTACACTTACTAAGTGACCTTGGGGAAAAAAGCCTGGTTAACAACTACTTGCTTGACTTAAATGGCTGAGCTGTTTTTTTTTTTTTCCTGAGCTTTTTATTTCATAGTTCATAGCTCCTTTTTTTTTTTTTTTTTTTTTAAAGCCCCTCTGGATGCATTGAAATTCAGTGCATGACTGAAATAGACACTCTGCTATTAGAAGCTGCGCCCTACTTTCAGTGTCCTACTTTACACTGAAAGCTTTTCAATTTTATCGTATTGGAATTGCCTTTCTGATACATCGTCTGCTTTCCTAAATGTTTGCTGCCTTTCTGCTTGCAGTCAATCAGAAAAAGGACAGTGAGAACACGCCAGTGAAAGGTGGAACGGTTGCTGATTTGGGTGAGTATTTTGCTTCTTATTTGTTGTGGGTATGAATGTGATCTCTCGTCAGAGGAAATGTAAATGATCGCACTAATTTTGTTTACCCTCTTAGATGACCAGGGAGATGATTCACTAGCATCTGGTGGCAAGGTACAGTCTCTTCATATTGTAATCCAGTTGTGTTTTTGGAAAGTTTCTCTCCATTATTATATCAGATTCACAGCATTTGGTTGATAATAGCACTAACTTTAAAAGGTTTTTTTTTTTTTTTTTTTTTTTTCCCCAATATATGATTTTAGTGCCAAGCCATTTATACAGTAAGATGGTTCTTAAAGTGTTTATGAAATGTAATTGACAGGAGGAAGATGAACAGGGCAAAATTGTGGTCAATCGTCTGATTGACTCTGAGGACAATGTGACTGAACAAACCCATCACATCATTATTCCCAGCTATGCTGCCTGGTTCGACTACAACAGGTATCAAATTCCTTCCACCACATGCTTTTTCAGTGTTCTGAGAGTCTTTGGGTGGAAGCAGTGTTATAGACCAGTGAATCTCAACCTTTTTGACTTGTCCAACACAATATTCGAAGACTCTTCCTCATATATGCTGTGATATTATTTCCATGTAATTATGATAGCTGATTTTTTTTTTTTTTTTCTTTTGTCAATATTAAATTAACCACAATTATTTCAAGTTTTTTTTTTTATAAATCAATACAATTCAAATAAAATAATTACATTTTATAATGAAGTGGTTTTACATTTTTTACAAAAACAGTATGAATTTTACTTAGAATTATTTAACTTATAAAATAATTAAACTGAAGTCATCCCCTTGAAGTGGACCCCCTGCACCCTGATGGATAATCACTGTATTCAATTTTTTTTTAAGGTAAAAATAAATGTAATAAAATGTCTTTCCAACTTAATGATAAATGTCATATGTATGATGTTTGTCTAGTTTTTTTTCAGTTCAATCCTGAAAAAGCCCACTCTACCTTTTTCTTATAGTTGGGAATGTCGTTGCGCATTCACATTTTTCTTTTCTTTTTTCCCAGTATACATGAAATTGAGAGGCGTGCCCTGCCAGAGTTCTTCAATGGCAAAAACAAATCTAAGACTCCAGAGATGTAAGTTTGCACATTTCATTCACATTACAACTTAATTCACATTTTCTATCTCAACTTTCATGCTTTGTTTATTTCCTCTTCCTTAGCTATCTGGCTTATCGTAACTTCATGATTGACACATACCGGCTGAATCCTCAGGAGTACCTGACCTCCACCTCCTGCAGGAGAAACCTGACTGGAGATGTGTGTGCGGTTATGAGGTCAGAATTTTCATTTACCTTTAGGATTTATTAGAATATTATGCAGAGAGCCTTGCATAAAGTCAAATAGAACAATTTCTTTTATTACTTGATATTACATATTTACCTTTAGTGTTGTCTTTTTCCCCCCAGAGCGCATGCCTTTTTGGAGCAGTGGGGGCTGGTCAACTATCAGGTTGATTCTGAGAGCAGACCCCTCCCCATGGGTCCTCCACCAACCCCACATTTCAATGTTCTGGCTGATACTCCCTCTGGCTTGGTGCCACTGCACCACCGCCCCCCGCAGGTGAGACTGTGATGACTTCCCTTTTAATTCCCAGTAGAATTTATTGCATAACAGTTGCAATAAAGTCTTTGCTTTTCATCCCAGGTTCCTCCTGCTCAGCAGATGCTGAACTTCCCAGAGAAGGGCAAAGACAAGCCAACTGACCTGCAGAACTTTGGCCTCCGTACAGATATTTACTCAAAGAAGAATCCCAAGGCAAGTCACCTTATACTAGACCTAGGTGTCAATGCTTTTGTTTTTTTAAATAGTTTTTTGATGTAATAATTTGCCTTACAGGGTAAAGGGGCTGCAGGTGGGAGAGAGTGGACTGAGCAAGAAACATTACTTCTGTTGGAGGTGAGATCTGAATCAGTGGGCATCATAAACTCAGGATTCTTTTTCATACCAGTTTGTTTTAATATATTTTAAACTAATGATTCCAGGCTCTGGAGATGTATAAGGATGACTGGAATAAGGTTTCGGAGCACGTGGGCAGCCGTACACAAGATGAGTGCATCTTGCACTTCCTGCGTTTGCCCATAGAGGATCAATACCTGGAGAGCTCTGAAGCCTCACTAGGCCCTTTGGCTTACCAGCCGATCCCCTTTAGCCAATCAGGAAATCCTGTCATGAGCACTGTTGCATTCCTTGCCTCTGTGGTCGACCCACGCGTTGCGGCAGCTGCTGCCAAAGCAGCTTTGGGTATGTTGTCAAGTTTTGGTGTATCCACCTTTTTTTTTTTTTTTTTTTTAAATGTAAGCGAGAATGTAGATATTTGTCATTTCAATGTGCTGGGCTTCCGGTGTCATTAATTGCACATCAGTTTGGGGTGAGAAGTTACCCCCCATCATTGTGTTAAATAAGAAAAGCAATGAATAGACATTGCAAAAAAGGAGCTTTAGGCGTATTTTGATTCATAAGAATTTTTTACACAAACTTTTAAGGCTACAGTGTGACCATATCATTCTTTTCCAAAGCTGCATTTGAAGTGGCATTTAGGTATTTAGCTAAACTGTTCAGAGGTAGCATGAATGAATTGATACATGACGCTATAAACTAATGGATTTTAAATGGGCATCAATGGGATTTAAAAATTAAATATTGAGATATGAAATTATTTTTTTCATTAGAATGACACTCTAAATACGAAACTAAAACTGCAAGTTGGTGGCAGCAAGTCACTTTCTTAATGAGCGAGTCGTTTATTAATTTAACAGTTTCGTCCAGAGCACTGATTCATTCAGTATTGTAACACTGCTATGGCTTTGTTCAAGTGTTTCTGTTGTTGAAATTGAGAAAGATTTTAAAGTTTTTCCCCAAATTCACCTGTGGAATCAGTAGCCCTAGATTTATATAAATTAAATTTGTTGTAATCATAATTGTGACCCTGGACCACAAAACCAGTTTAGTCGCTTGGGTATATTTTTAGCAATGGCCAAAAAGACATTGTATGGGTCAAAATTATCGATTTTTCTTTTGTGCCAAAAATCCTTAGGATATTAAGTAAAGATCATGTTCCAGGAAGATATTTTGTAAATTTCCAACTGTAAATATATCAAAACTTAATTTTTGATTGTTAATATGCATTGCTAAGAACTTAATGTGGACAACTTTAAAGGCGATTTTCTCAATATTTCGATTTTTTTGCAACCTCAGATCCAGACTTTCAAATAGTTGTACCTCTGCCAAATATTGTCAGATCATTTTATATATATATATATATATATATATATATATATATATATATATCATACACATACAATACAGACCAAAAGTTTGGACACACCTTCTCATTCAAAGAGTTTTCTTTATTTTCATTTTCAAATTGTAGATTCACACTGAAGGCATCAAAACTATGAATTAACACATGTGGAATTATATATGGAATTATATACATAACAAAAAAGTGTGAAACAACTGAAAATATGTCATATTCTAGGTTCTTCAAAGTAGCCACCTTTTGCTTTGATTACTGCTTTGCACACTCTTGGCATTCTCTTGATGTAGTCACCTGAAATGGTCTTCCAACAGTCTTGAAGGAGTTCCCCGAGAGATGCTTAGCACTTGTTGGCCCTTTTGCCTTCTGTCTGCGGTCCAGCTCACCCCTAAACCATCTCGATTGGGTTCAGGTCCGGTGACTGTGGAGTCCAGGTTATCTGGCGCAGCACCCCATCACTCTCCTTCTTGGTCAAATAGCCCTTGATGCCTTCAGTGTGACTCTACAATTTTCATAGTCATGAAAATAAAGAACTCTTTTAATGAGAAGGTGTGCTTATTTAGCTTTCAGATTGTATAAATCTCACTTTTGAAAAATTTAATAGTTCACAACAAACAACATTGTGTGTTGTTGCCTGCATTTTAAGTGGGTTTTTCTGTGCATTACATTTGTAGAGGAGTTCTCGCGTGTGCGTGAGGAGGTTCCCACAGAGCTGGTGGAGGCTCATGTGAAGAAGGTACAGGAAGCCGCGCGCAGCTCAGGAAAAGTAGACCCTGCGTTCGGCTTGGAGAACAGTGGCATTGCTGGTACAGCCCCCGAGGAACCAGAGAAGACAGGTAATTTTGCATGCAGTGAAATTAAGAAAACTCATCAACAGCTGTGATGGGTGGGTTTTCCGTCTTGCGAATTGTTCCTGTGTAGTTCTAACTTCTTCCACCAGGTGGCATCAGATCAGTACTTCTGGACTCATAGACTAACCCGATGACCCTGATCAGCTGTGCATGGGCTTGCTGTGATTAAATGACTATTGGAGTAAAAAAACAAAAAAAAAACAAAGATATGATATAAAATCTCACCTAATACACCTTTATAGACCTTGTATAAGAATACATGAATTTTGAGAGCGCACAGCACCAGAGGAGGCGTGTGACTGCATACAATGGTAGCCGCTGGTTTTATGCAGCGCTGGCAGATGGGGCACAGACGTGGGAGGGGTTGAAACTGGGTCAGTGGCGTGACCTAGTGTGACATGGTGTGCCAGTGCAGGCTTTGCCACACATACCTTATTAAAGGCTCCAACGCCACAACTCTGTTCAGCTCTGATGCTCTAATGCCTGTTCATTAGGTCATTCAATCACTTAGTCATGCTGTACTCTTGCTTAATGGTTGGTCCATTTTGTTGTGTTTTTGCCTTCTGTGTGCTCTCCGGCTCTTTAGTTTGAATTTCGATGCATTTGTTGTGTTCACACTGTGATACTTCATTGTCCACTATGGCTACATTTCATACACACTTTCTCCTCACGTGTGCACTGCTGTTGAAAAGTTTGGAGTCAGTCAGTTTTTTTTTATTGTAATAATAAAAATGTAATATTCCTTTAGGTAATGTAAATTCTGTTATAATTTACAATATTGTGTTTTACTGTGGTTTTGACTGAGTAGTGCAGCCTTGGTGAGGGGTTACTTTTAAACAACATTCTTTTTAAGAATTAAAGCTGCAGTCCGTAACTTTTGACACTCTAGCGGTTAATAAACAGAACTGGTTGCGTCTTGCGGAAGAACATTGTAGCCGGAGCTACTTCTCTCTGTTTATGTCTATGAAGAATCACAAAGGTACCAGGTTACTCCGCCGCGGTACCCCCGAAGCAATGTAAAATAGTCTGAATATAAACACTTATTATAGGTGTACCCTAGTGATTCAGGACAGGCTAAAAACACGGTTTGGAAAATGGATTCATGGTGTACTTGCTTATTATATACAATTTGTAAATCTTGAACACAAAAAAAGTTACGGACCACAGCTCTGATTGGTTGTTTCTTACCGGGAGCGGTGAATTTCTGCAAATGGCAATAGGACCACTGGGAGGAGCCAGAGGAGCTTGATTTTATTCACAGATTATCTGTCTCATATTCTACTGTCAGGACATAATGACAGGTTTCACAAATACATTTTTACAAAAGTTACCTACTTCAGCTTTAAGAGGGACTTATTGATTTATCGTAAATCAATTTTAGCCAAAAATAGTGTTTTACTGCTGCTGAAGTGCTTTCTGAGATGTTTATTTTTTAGGTTTCTTGTTGTCCAATGCACTCTAGTACATTGCATTTTGATATTTTAATTAAAAAAATTCTTCTTTACTCTCAGAACCTACAGAGACTGAGAAGATGGACACTGACTCGGATTCCCAGCCTGATAAGGTCAGATATGGCCCTACCACCAGTAGTCATTTGTATTTGCTACTTTGTCATGTTAATGGATCGATTAGAATCAGATCAGAAGTGATTTATGATTTCCCAGCATTATTGGGATTTCTTGCAGTGCACCTCTCCATATGTAGTTCTTCCAAGTTCACTTTCTATACTGTCATCTGTACTGTCGCTTCATTTGCATTTCAGTTGTCTCATGCTGTCTGACTCATGTCTCGCCATTCCCCATCTCATCTGTTGCAGGCGGAGTCAAAGGATGAAGCAGAGAAGCCCAGCGAGTCTGCAGAGAAGCCGACAGAGACAGAGAAGGAAAAGAATGAGACCACAGAGAAATCTGAGCCGCAGGAAGAGGAAGAGAGTGAGGGAGGAGAATCCAAGACAGCAGGTACAGACACTGGAAGCCACAGCAACGAATGCTCATGGGCTTTTCCTGAAATCTGACACAAGCTGGTTGAAATCTGCTTAATGCCTGTTAAATTGAGCCACGATGCTTGTGTGCGATTCATGTTTGAGTTGCTACACCCCTTTCTTTTTCCTAAACATTGGACTTGGCTTTGCACGTTATCAAAAAGTTATATTTTTTTCTTTTTAAAGTTACCATTTCAAAAGATGCTGTTCACCAAAAAAAAAAAAAATAGTCAAGATGTTGCAAACCCGTCTGAGTTTCTTTTTTTTTGTTGAACACATCATATATTTGAATAATGTAGGTACATTAAAATATTGTAAATAATACATCTTTTCAGTAAATCCAAATACATAAAATCAAAAGAGCTGCTAGTTTTACATACAGTATGCTTTTAAAAACAAACAAGAACTGCTACATTTCACTGTAAAGTGCATGTTGACTTTTAAAATGTGGACTTGAACTTACTGTGCACCTCCTAAAAACCTCAAATCAAAGTTTTTTTATTTGTGAGGCCATTCGAATCAGTAGAAGATAGAATCATGATTCATATGCCTGTTTTACAGAAAATGTATAAAGTAATGGATTTTCGTTTTATTTCCCTGCCATGAAAATAAATGTTCGATATAATGTGAAATGTTTTTTCTAATTATGCTCTAAAATGACTGAGTCTGTGCTTTTTTTATTATTATTATTATTATTATTCTCATGTTCCAGAGAAAGACAAAGAGGAGGACATGGAGACCACAGAGGAAGGGAAAGAGGGTGAGGAAGAAAAGGAGGAAGGAAAGAAAAAGCTTGAGTTGGATATCGGAGAGGGCAACATCTCCACTGCTGCCGCTGCTGCTCTGGCCTCTGCTGCCACCAAGGCAAAGGTAATGCAATGCTCAGACTTCAACAGGGACTGGGTTCAATGTTTATCAGTTCTTTAACTTGCCTTTTTGGCACCAATAGTAAGTGTGTGCTTTGTGCAGCTGTCTCCAATCGAAGTCTTTTTATCACCCTGGCAGCTAACTTGATTTCATGCGCTGTTGTTTTTGTGTGTCTCAGCACCTGGCTGCAGTGGAAGAGAGGAAGATCAAATCTCTTGTGGCTCTGCTGGTAGAGACTCAGATGAAGAAGCTGGAGCTCAAACTCAGACACTTTGAGGAGCTGGAGACCATCATGGACCGTGAGAAAGAAGCAGTAAGTACTGAGTCTGGATATCAAGAATAGGTCACCCTAAAATCCAAAATAATGCATTTTATATTGTTTTATTGCATTGTGGGTTTTTTGCTCGATGTAGTAAAAGTTGTATTGTATTTTAGGTTGTTTTTTGTTTTTTTTAATATATCAATAAAATTATCTATTATCATTATTCTGTTTCTGAAAATAAAGTCAATGAATTTGTGTTTTTCCCGTCCATGCAGTGTTGCGATAGTTATTAACTACCGGTAGTTGTAGTATGAGGTTGTAATTTACACCTGCTTTGCTAGTGTTGTGCCTTGTTCTTATATATCCTGTAGTCTTATATCTGCACACCAGAGGCGCTGTCCGCAAGAGACTTGGAGAGCGGTACAAAATGCTTTAGAAAATCTAGCTGAAGATAGTAACCCAATTTAGCTGCTGTAAATAGTGCATGAAGGATGTGTCTTTATATAGCTCAGCCCAGTGGTACTTTATTTCCTTTTACTGTTCATAAATGTACTAAATACAGCTTTGATTTTAGTTAAGCATGTTGGTGACTTCTTCATAGGCTAGCAGCACCCACTCTTTCTTTAGAAAACGGCAAATAAAGGTTTTTTTCTGATGTACTGATTTATGCTCAAATGGCATTTTTGTGTCATTTTAGTGGCATGAATCGGGTTCATGCAATATTTGTGACACATTCTTCTGAGGGGTGTTTACGTAACTTCTGAAGCAACAGCATAAAGATGGCATTTGTAACCAGTATTGGCATGTCTAACTGGTCCACACTGGTTCCCAGTATAAAATTAGTTATTATTATTATTACTGAATAATGAATAAATTGTTCTATTTTTTTTGGTGGACAGAACATTCAAATGTGGTTTGAAGTAAATTTTTAACAAATGAACTAAATTCAGTAATTTTGTATATTTTTCTTCTGAAATGTTTTTATTTTTTGTAGCTTTTTCTCATGATTAACACAATTTTTCAATGCCAAATTGGATGTAACCAGAATGCAAATTTCCAGGTTTCATTTTTCTAGTTCTACGCTGATAGCGTTCTACCTTTTTTTTTTTTTAACATTATGCACAAATTTATATAAAAGAACCAGCTGTAAATAGACCAGATGTTGACTGCACTTGCCCAAACGAATAGATCCGATTAGAGTACTTGCAAAATGAGTTCTAATGATTGGGTTTGAAAAACAAATCGAAATTGTGTGCCGTTAGCAAAGCCTTGGTAATCAATTTAAACTTTCCTCTTTGCCTTATCAAGCTGTGTTGATTTAACAGAAGTTTTTCCCTTTATAGCTAGAGCTCCAGAGGCAGCAGCTTTTGACAGAGCGACAGGCGTTCCACATGGAGCAGTTAAAATATGCTGAGATGAAGGCTCGTCAGCAGATGGAGCAGCAGGCAGCTGCACAGCAGAATGCAGGAGGACATCATGGACCAGCTCCACATGGCCCACCACCACACGGTCCACCTCCAGGCATGCACCCTGGACACCCAGGACATCCCGGGCACCCTGGCCCCGGATATCCCCCCATGCACCATCCTATGGGTCCCCTCCATGCCCCTCAGACAGGTCAGCACATACCCTGATTTTCTGGTTTTGTGTTTGAGGTCTTCTTTTGGGTTGCTCCTTTTTGTACAAAACATACATTTTAGGCTGCTTTCTCAGAACACACACAAAGAAAACCACCTGGAGAACAGCTTGAGCTCCTTTATGGAGCTTAACACAGCTCTTTTTAATATCAAGCTTGTCCCGCAGTTGTCTGCATTTTACGACAGTCATTTTACATGATTTGACTGATTTGGACATTAAGTTTGGGCTTTTAATGAGGGCCACAAGTGCACCGCATGTTTGGAATGTGGCACAGTGATCGTTTTATCTCGATTATTGACTTTTTGTATCGTTTGAAGCTGAAATGGAAACTAAAATTTGAATAATTGCACATCCCTAAAGAGTCTTAAAAAGGTTGTAAGTCTTAATTTGCCATGCCACAAATGAAAAATGCAGATACTTAACAAAATTAAGCGAGTTTGTGCTTAAAACAACTATCTCTCAATAGGATCAGAACTTTACTTGGTCTTACTTTACTTGATCTTAAAAACCTGCAGAAATTAAGCTAATTCCTTTCCAAAAGCGAATATTCTTCAGCACATCAATACATCTCTCTTCAAGTGTCTTTTGTTGCTTTGTTCAGGACCAATGGTTGGACCAGGTCAGCCTATGCCAGGCCGAATGATGCCTGGACCTCCCCCAGTTGGACCCTCACAGGGTGGCATGCTGCCCATGATGGGCCCTCGACACCCCGGACCACTCAACGGCATGTGTGAGTATCCCTTCAATCGCCAGATCCTGGCCTCTTGTTCCTGTGTGTGGCACATTTGTCCTGGGCTCTATATAATTTTTTCAGCTGCGTTTTTAAAACAACATCATTGTCTCCTTATAGACCCAGGTCCGCCTCCAACCGCACAGCCTGATGGGATTCCCCCTGGCCCAGTGGGACCTTCTGTATCTGCGCCGCCGCCTCGTGCTGCTGAAAACTAAATTACCCCCACCCCCGTCACCGCACACGTATACATTCACACACAGATACACACACTGATAAATCTGGGATCCCCACAGACCTGCTGTCGTCACCCTCTGTAGTTTGGCCTTGCTGATGGGTGGGTCATCTCTAAATCCTCTCGATCGAGCGGAGCACTCACCTCCTCACCTGCAAACATTCACATGCTCAGGGCACAAAGTCAAGAGTGCTGCCATTCCTGCATCTCTTGACTAGTAATAGCACTGGCTTGTGTTCTGTTTTTCTCCTTGTTTGTTTTCGAGAGCGTTAGATAGACTCCTGCGGAAATTCGCTGTCCGGCTCTTCCCTGTAATGTGACTGATGGAATCATATGTGTATATTGTGCTAATCCACGTAAGCTAAATGCTCTAAGATCGAAATCACACTGTAGCTACGAGCCAGTTCGCAGCGTCCAGTCTCCTTTCGGAGTCTTTCCACTGCCTTGCGTGTTTCTTGTGCGGTATCCATTACAGCAGGGTTTCCCGGTGGCTTCCTCGAGCTTCCTTTTAATATTTACATCCACATCTAGCTGATAATCTACCTCGCCGGTGCAGTTGTACTTAATCTGTGCACAGTGTGTGAAGCAGATTTGCTTAATGGTACTCTGCTTGGTCAGCCACGCTGTGACCCAGAGATCACTGAGAGATCATAACTCACACCACCACGAGTGCTCCGCTGTCCTAAACCAGTTCGGAGTACTGTAACGCCGAACGAGAGCCCACCAAACTGCTGTTTTTAGAGATGTACCCACACACACATTAACCTATGTTTGCTTCAGATGTACGAACACACACAAACACACATTAAAAACCTCCGTTTTGTTCTCTCAGAGAACACAAATGGAGGTGTATATGGTATCACACTGAAGTGATGGAGGAACTTTGCTTATCTTAGGTGTAGCTGGCCTTTTGTTCTCCTCCCTTAGGTGCTGACAGAGTAGCTGCCCCGCCTCGCTCTACCTCTCTCACTTTACTACCTCTCCTCTCTTCTTCTCTATTCCTGTTATGGCTGTTCTCTCGCTTTCTCTTTTCTTTGTGTGTGCCCATGTGACTGCTGCATTACTGCTGTGTGGAGGCTGTCGTCCTCCTCCTCCTCAGGTGAACCAAGCCCTCATTTCAACACGGCCCACCCCACTACACTATACACACACACACACACACACACAGATACACGCGCATTTCCTCTTCCAAAACTTAGCAGGCTGTATATCACCCGAAAAACTGGGTGAAACCATGCCCTCCCCAATCCCCATATATATCTTTTATTGCTTTTTATTTTATGGTAATGTATTTTTAAGAAAATAAAGTTTGTGTAGACTCAGTTATCGCTGTTCTTGGAAGTTTGTAGCTTACTCTTTTTCGTTTTTACCCGGCACATTGATACTGAGACCTGAACACTGTCTAAATAAAATGGGTTTGTTTTTGTAAGACTGCTTTCGGTTTCATTTCTAAAGATTCCTCTGGTTTATGTGTTTGAATTAAATTTAAAGAGTGGATGAATCTCACAAAAAAATATAGAAAACTATGATCGTTTTTTGCGCAGTGATGCATTTATTTCTATTAAATCTCATTATAATATTATTATGGAAGCTTGTTTCCTCCCAGGATATATATATATATATATATATATATATATATATATATATATATATATATATATATATATATATATATATATATATATATATATATATATATATATAAACACATATATACATATATATAAAAATATGACTTTGAGAACTGAAGAAAAAAGTCATAATTGTGAGATATAAACTCGGAACTGTTAGATGAAAAGTCAAATTTTTATATATATATAAATTTGGATTTATATAAATAAATAATTTGGACTTTTCATCTCACAGTTCTGAGTTTATATCTCACAATTACGATTTAATTCTTTTTCTGAAAGTCTGATTTGCGATTATATGAAATAATAAAGTCTCAGAAAAGCCATTTTTTTGAGTTGCGCTTTGGCAAATGTAAATCCTGCTCTGTGAGAAGGAAAAAACATGCAGGAATTATAACAACCTCATGTAATGTAATCTCTAACCCGGATAATCCAGCATGTGGAAGAGTTCACTAGCATGTGGAGTGCTGGACTGTGCATAAGCAATGGGGGTTAGATGTGTTTTTCACAATGTTGGTTTTTTTTTTCACCTAAATATTGGCACTTTAAAATAATTACCAACTAGCGGCTGTGCATTAGTAGTTTTACCCTACAGGAAAGAGAAATTCATGATTTCAAAATTTCTTAACCGAGGGAAAAACTGTAAGGCACTACATTGATGGTATTGTAGTTTCCGTGAAATGGTGAAAATAAGAAAATACTGCTTAAATACTTGCATTAAAAAAAACATATCAAGTAATATTTCATTAATTAGCCTGTTTGATATTTAGTAAATTAGTACAATGCAGAAAGTGATGTCAAATGTTTCTATGTGAAATTAACAGCAGCTTCTGTTTGGACTGCAGTATAATATGATTATGGTTATTTCTGATGTATTAATACATTATGCTTAGTCTGAAAAAGTCATTTTTGAGATCAATGATCAATGGAGTCAATTGGGCTGTGAACAGCAAAATTTATTATTTAAACATGCATGGAGAATAGTTTGCCATTTATTAGTTAACCCATTTAAATAATAATAATAAAAAAATGTATGGTAAGCTGATCATTCTCAAATGCAACTTAATGTAGATTCAAAATAAGATGATGATGATGATTTAAACCTTTTTTTTTTCTCATACATAGATTAGATTTTGTCACTTTGGTGTGTGAGCACCCCAATTCCTCCATGTCGAACATTTACAGCTGTTATTTATGTTTGGTGTAATGATACCAGATGAGGCCTAGGCCATAAAATGATTCTTGAGGGATACCTAAACGCCCATTGATTTTAATAGATATTAAACACCTCCTTCAATCAAAAACAGACGGTGGTCTTGCTGCATTTATGCTTTTGTATAGATGAGCACGAGGCCCTATTTGTTGAGACAAGGTTTGGCTCCATCACTTTAAAACTGTCATTTATCATTCTGCTGTGGGCGTCTGCATGGTATATAGGGCGGGAATTAGTGTTTTCAAAGAATGTTAAAGCTTATTAAATGTGTTAGCTCAGATTAGTGGTAGGCTGATTAATAATTGTGCCTGCTGGCGTGATAACAGAGAAATGGTCATTCTGCTTAGTGTCAGAGAAATACAAGCAACCTTGACCATGGAATCTTTTTTTTATTTTTTATTTTAAATGTACACACATTGAAACTGTCTAGTTGGCTAGCACAGAAGGAAGATGTTTTTATTTGTAGTTGGTCACCAGGTTTGTGCACATCTCAGGAGGGATTTTGATCTGCTCCTCTACAGATTCTCTTTAAATCCTTAAGGTTTCTTTGCTGTTGTTTGGTAACTTGAAGTTTCAGGTCCCTCCACAGATTGTCTAATAGGATTGAGGTCTGGAGACTGGCTGGGCCACTCCATGACCTTAATGTGATGTTTCTTGAGCCATTTCTTATGTTTCGGGTTATTGTTATCCTTGAAGACCCATGAGCCATCTTCAGTGTTCTGGCTGAAGGAATGAGGTTCTTGTCGAAGATTTTTTAGCACATGGCCCCATCCATTTGCTCCTCAATGCAGTGAAGTTGTCCTGAACCCTTTGCAGAAAAACATCCCCAAAGCACAATTTTTCCACCTCTGTGCTTGACTGTAGGGATGGTGTTCTTGGGGTCGTAGTCAGCATTTCTCTCCATCCAAACATGGCAAATCGAGTTAATAAAATGATCTCAATTTTGGTCTCATCTGACCACAGCACTTTCTCCCAAGCATTCTCTGAATCATTTAGATGTTCATTGGCAAACTTTAAACAGGCCTGCACATGTTCCTTCTTGAGCAGGGGAACCTTGCGGGTGCTGCAGGATTTCAGTCCATTGCAACGTGTAGTGTGTTACCAATGGTTTGCTTGGTGACTGTGGTCCCAACTGCTTTAAGATCTTTAACAAGCTCCACCCGTGTAGTTCGGGGCTAAATCCCACACCTTACTCATGAACATCCTTACCGCATGAGGCAAGATCTTGCACAGAGCTCCAGACTGAGGCCCACTGATGGTTATTTTGTCAGACTAATCTGTGTTCCACATGGGCACATAATCTGTGGGAGCCTGAATTCTTGTTGGTTTGAATATCTGTTTTAACATTTTAAAACGTTATTTATTCATGTGATGGAAAGCTGATTTTTCAGCTCATTACTCCAATCTTCAGTGTTGCATGATCTTTCAGAAATCATTCTAATATTTGGATTCTCAAGAAACATTTTTATTATAAATGTTGAAAACAGTTGTGCTGCTTAACAGTTTTTTGGAAACCATATTTTTTTCAGTATTCATTCATTTTGTAATCCCTTTTAGTTTCTTTTACAACCATTTTCATTTACACATTGCATTTCAATATGAAAAGAAAAATACAATAGGAATTCATGAAAAAAAAATCCTTATTACTGTCCACCAGGAGTAGATTGGATTGTGTAAACTGGTTGTTACATACTGGAATTTTAAAAGGAACTGTGAATTCAACAGAAAAGGCTAATCATTTAAGATGAACTTTTGTTGAAATTACAATTATTTCTTTGTCTTGACTGTACAAAATTGGACCAGCAATTTGCATTCATGCAGTAAATCTGGTCAATAGTTATTCTGGTCAAAAAGTTTTACAGTATTACATATACAGAGGTAGGGCAATTAAGTAATTTAAAAACCATCATTATAGGGGTTAATATAATTTGTGTAGACTACAGTGAAAATACAAATGTGATTTATTTTCTTTGTCGGTATTCTCTAGGTTGTAAGTTGTGTTTAGCAGCTGCTGACTTCCAAAAAGGAAAAATAATGGGAGACTATTAGCAGGACTAGTTAATGTTAACAGCCCAATTGTTACAAATTTTAAGAACAACAGTCTCTTTGTTGATAACTTTAAGAATAGTGGGCAAGAACCGAAAGGGACTATCAGGAAAGATTCTCTCCAAAAAACACTGAACTAATACAGCAAATAGCTTGTTTGCAAATTGAATATTAACAAACCACTGTGGATAGTTTGGAAAACAAGACTATGAAGCAGATTCTCTCCTCCAACATTTCTGAAAATTTTTGTCGGACAAACAAACCAGACAGGAGAGTAGATTAACTGTTGGATTTCAACTTGAAAATGGCGTATACTGTAGTCTTTCTGCAGTTGAAACAAGATACATTCTGATGTTCATTCATGTTTATTTTATGCTGTAACTAGTAATGATGAAGAGTTGACCGGTTGACATGCCACTTGAACTGAGGCTCTACAGCGATCGGTCATGACACCTTAAAGAGCCACAAAATGGTATTTACTGTTTGAATTTGAAGCTGAGAAGTAACCTGCTCTGTTTTGTCTGTTCAATTCAAAAGTTGTATTTGGAAGCTATATTAAAGGCAAAAGTTGGTAAAACACCTCAAAGGAATAGTTCACCCAGAAATAAAAATTCTGAACATTGTTAAAATAATCCATGTGACATCAGTGGTTCAACCATAATTTTACAAAAACTATGTTGTTTAAGCTTTGATCTGAACATAGACAATGTTTCCAGAACAGCATACGTTGTTTATGTTCAGTGGATACTCTCCAAAATGGTGCTTGGGTGACGTTTGGAATGACCCGATGAGGGTGAGTAATTAATGACAGAATCTTCATTTTTGGGTGAACTATAATAAATAAAATATTACCTTTAATAAAGAAATATTTCCTATTTTCCAGGTTACAATATTATTTTGCCCAGCTTCTCTATATAAGCCCTTCTGTTATCTAGATATTATAACCCATAATGGTTATCCACTGATAACGAATATGGGTTATAATATCTAGATGGCAGATGTTTTATAATTAACACTTCAGAAGGCCTGTCTTCACCAATTAGATCACTCCGCGGTCGCTCAGGCGAACTTGTCACATCATTTCTCATTCATCATCTCCCTCATTTCAACCCATTTTTTTTATCTTCAGTTTTTTTGCAGGTTTCCTCCTTCAACTATTACTCAATTTTTCCGCCCTGATTCTTTTCTTCTTCTTCTCTCTCTCTCTCTCCCTCTCACTCTCTCTCCTCTCTCTCCCTCTCTCTCTCCCTCCCAATCTCTGTCCCTCAGAGAAGGAGTTCTTGCTTGTGTGTTCTTCCATCAGTCTTCATCATTCACCTCCATAAGTATGGTGGCCGATCAAGAGATGTGTGAATAAAAAAAGAGGGTGCTCTGCTCGGGGCATTATATGGAAGGTTATAGGGTTAAATCCCTGTTGTATACCTTGAATGCACTTGATAAATGCCAAGTGCATCTCCAGATTTTAATCAAACCTGTCTGGTTTACATTTACAGCTAGTACAGAAGGCTAAATGTGTTGGTTTGTTCTTGAACGTCTTCTGTATTTGAAATTGATTGCTTTGCGTTACTCCCCGCAGAACTGCTAAAGCCCAGACTATAAAGACTTTGAATTAAAACAACAAACATTGACAGCCTGTGTGTGATGTGCAGATGGCTCGATCTCCTGGGCTGCCAGAAACAGTTGGCGCCTGTGCGTTCTTGATCGAATATAAAGGATACTTCCCTTGTATTCCAAGCACTGTCGTTTCAGTTCGATACGTGCTTGACGGAGGCATTTAAGCATTTCATGTTTGTGCAGCCGCACTATCTCTGAGAACGTTTCCATGGTAACTAGTCTCATGGTTCTGCATGAAGAGTAGTCGGAGAGGAGGGGCTGTTTTGTGCTTTAAAGATTGAATGTTGAATGCTCCGGTGAATTCAACAGAGGAGACTCCATTAATGTCTGAGATGGTAGCTGCCTTCTCCAGTCGCACAGAGCCACGACATTGTTTGTAAAGCAAAATTAATTATTCACCCTAATCAGCATTTGTCATGTTGGGTTCCATGTGCATGACCTAAAATATGCAGCCTGAGGGTCATCGAGTTCATTTGAGTCTGTATTCAAGCTCCATTCTGACAGACTCGAGTAGGTTTATTTGCTGAATCATTGAATCAAGCAGAGCTCTTTAGACTTTCAGTTAGAGCACATGATGGGAATCTGCAATTTTTATTTTATTTTTTTTAATAGCTATTTAGGGAGAAAATTGGCGGACAAGTATTTCAGTGCATTAAAACGGAACTGAGAGTAGTATGCTTTTGTAGCAAAAGTATTATCAAATAAGCCTAATACTGAATAAAATAACAGATTTGTAGAACGTTATGATTTATGAACATTCTAATTCTTTGAAAGTCATTGGAACTTTTTGCAGCATACTGGAATCACTTATGTATTGTGCACGACCAAGTAGTGAGATTTGTTCACTTATTTTCAAGGGGGCAGTTGTATTGTCTTATGGTTCGATCTTTGTAGATTTGAACCAGCGACCTTACAGTTAGCAGCCATTGTAACCTATACCTCCAACCACCATTGTATTGTGGAGAACTCAGGGAACCAATAATTTCTTTGCCTGAAGGTGTACTAATTAATTGTTAATGTTTTGCTGCCTCTTATTTGTCTTACTAAACATCAGATCAGCTTCTTAGCCTCTCTGCCTCCACCACTAGAAAAAAAATTGGAATTTGAGGTAAAATTAATGTAACTAATTTGTAATGTTGGGCGAATGGCAAGACAAGGTGGCCAACGTGAATATATCGTGAGCTTCTGTGAACTACAGACCTTAATTCAGACATTTAACCAAAACCCCATAGAAAACATTGACACTTTAACTAGAAGTTCAAAAGTGCTATCCCATATTAGGGTTTTAGGACTCTTTCCCACAACACTTTACCATAGATAAGTGTCATGCACCACACAAATGAATTCTGTCCTTCCTTTCCTTCCAAAGTGATTCCATCTAAGTTACTTGAATCACATGACCAAAAACAGTAATTATAACCATAGATCTTTAAGTATTAAAGTGTTTCTCTTGTAGTTTTGCAAAAAAAATCCATTGGTTTAAAACATCAGACATTGATAAGCTTCTGGCGGTCTGTTTTTGTTTATGACTCAGTGTAATTTAGTTTCCCAACTCACTGCCTGAGTCATGCTCTGCGAACACGTCAAGCTCCTCCCAGAAAAAAACCCTCGATTCTTTCGTTTATGATGATAACAGGAATATGACACCCTCCAAGATAAAGAAGATTCTTTATTGTTTACCTGGAGAGGCTTCTTCGCCCTGAAGTTGTGTGCTGGACCCGTGAGAAGCACAGGTGTGTCCTCCAGCCTGTCTGAAGAAAGAAAATTTGATCTAATGCCACGCTTCCCAGTGAGAAATTGAGCCCATGCCCAGAGTGTTTGTGTGTAAAGGTAAGTGTGATGTCTTTCATTTTAATACGGTCCGTTAATTCAACATGTTTCATATGGCCTCATTGTCTTCAATTACCCTGTTGCTATCAGTTGCATGTTGGTGTAAATCTGTTTTTGGTTATTTCTCAAGACTCTTGCATGTTGGAATGTCAGGAAAACAAAGTGATGGACTGACTTTAATTACTCCACACATCTGGAGCACTAAAGGTCAGACTTATTCTTAAATAAAATGCACTGTATTCCCATCCAGATACACGTTATTTTTTGACAAGTGTCACCCGCAAACATTTAGTAGGAACCCAGAGCCAGGAACCAGCTGTTGGCATGTCTATAGGCCACTAAACCAGTGCTCTTTCAATATTTATTACAATTACTCCGTGTTCCTTTTACATGGGTTTCTTGTGGATGTGACAGGTTATTGACTGGTGAGCTCAGTGCAGGTGTTGGAGGAACTCATTAAAAATGGAAGCTGTGAAAGTAGGCCAGCGGTTTACTGATGCGGAGGCAACGGGTAAAGAGAAAGGAAAGCCATTCCAAGTTGTCCACAGCCTATCCCATGTTCCCTTGGTCCGCTTCCTGCATGAAGAGGTTGGTGTTTTCATTTTCCCAATTACAACTAATCTAGCAAAAGCTCTCGTGTAAGTCCTTGCCTCATACTTGCACTGTTTAGAGTAAGATCTATAAAGAAATACACTTGACTGTGTGCTTTGAGACAACAGGAGAATAGGAATAATTATGCCACTGCATTATTTATTACTGCTCTACATTATCCAAATATTGAAGCCAGTTTCTTAAGCTGAGGAATTAAGCTAGTTCTAGGTCTGCCAAAGCATTTCCTTCTCCTTCTCATTAATTTTCTGGGTGCAATAAGCAATGAAAAGCTGTCAGTTACCACTAAAAATTATATATGCTCTTTATATGTTTTAACATAAGATTAATGTGCTAGAGCATTATATGGTGCTAGCAGCGCAAACATGTGAATATGAATCACAGGGAATACATGATGAAACTGATAAAAATGTATTTCATCAATGCAATACAAGTGTCTTTGCCGAATACATCAATGTGAAATGTAAATAAGAGCTGGTTTATAGAGAACTCACTTTTGTGATTAAAAATATGAGACACATGGCAGTGGAATGGGAAAAAAGGTCTTGATGCTTTTTAAAAAAAAATGTATTTAACACCACGTTTTTAGGACCGAGCATCACATGCAAATGCAACAGTAAACAATAGGACTGGGTAATAAAAAAAAATATATATATATATATTTCTTGATTTTAATCTGTTCTTTTAATTTTTACGAAACGATTCTTAAATCCCAAGAATCGATTAGTCTAGCCTGTTTTCAGTTAATAAACAGACAATTGTAGCGCACCTCCCATCCATTAAATCGCAGTAAGCTTTAATATAACTTCTATGTGTCACATAACGTCATATTTGCCTCAGAAAACAAAAGCCTATTGGGTGACCTTAAACTTGTTACTCAGCTAGGAAAATAAACTCTAGAGAGCAATATTTTGCTAAATATATGTGCCATAAAACATATTCTTTATAATTTAACCGTTCTTCAGTATTTCACTTTTATATACAAATTTTATATACAATATATTTGTTTATATACAAATCAGTTCATTCTTATCTTCAATATTAATATAGTACCACAACATTAATTGAGATTTTTTTCCTTTAGATAATTTGCTATACCTGATATATATCCAAAATTTAATCCAATAAAGAATCTTAATCAGATTCTGCATGATTAAGACATGGCAGGAAGGCAGTAGATTACAACAAAAGTACACTTAATGCCTTGTCCCTGATGGAGGGGTCTCATGGATTTGTCCCAGTAAAAAGAAATATGAATAAGAAAGAATTTAAGGCTTGTGCGCTTTTCATCTGACTAATGCTATTTTATAATCTATCTAAATAGCTCATTATTACAACAATGTGAACACTGGGAAACCATTTTGATTTACATTTGCTTCCTAATGGAGTATGGAAGTGCAGTTAGCCAGGTTTTGTAGGTTTGATTTATTTATTTTCTAATTGAAAAGAAAGCTAGACACTAGTTTCAGAGCAGACCAAAGCATTAATGAACACATGAAGTGAAGTTATTTGACCATCCTCATTTTCTGACTATTATATCCTGCATATCGCAAGGCTGAATGCCCTTTAGCCGAATAAAAGGGTGACAAACATGCCATTGTGCTCTGATTGTCTCATTACCTTCGATCCTTTTGTTTCCAATTATCTGAGCCCATCATTAGAAGCTTTAGTGTGTTACATAACAATGGACTTCATTGTACTCTCACTCATTTTGTGACTTGGTAACAGTTAATATAGGCATCTATTAAGTTGCGTGGGCCACTGCTGGCAACCGGACTGCACCATGCAGGACGAAAAGATTTGTTTTGTGGTATTTGTATATGGAGAGACAACTGTGTATTTTTTGGTTTAATGTACATATTCCGTTGGCGTTTTGCAGCAATTAACCACATTTTGCTCTTCCCGTATTCCTTAACATTTTGCCAGCTGGTAACAGAACGCAGCACTGCTTAATACTAGCACTGTTGAAACTGGGCTGCAATATTCCTTCAGTCCAGTATTGAGATTCCACTTTCCAATTTCTGCCAAGTGTCTATCCAGTAAATCTCTGTGTACCATGTGCCATGATTAGCTTGCAATGTGTACCGTGTTCTATTCCTACTCGAGTGTCTTTATTTGTTCCAAAGTCTGCGGTAGAAGCATCATAACAGTCTCTTTCTCTCGCTGTCTCTCTTATATTTGATATGCATTCAGTTTGTCACCTCTCCTGCCAGCATCTTTGGTTTGATGCCACAGCTCAAGCACACACGGCCTGCCTGGATCAGCCCATTCCCATTGCCGTCTAGTGTGACATCTGGATCTGACAGGTCTCTGATAGGTTGTTATGATTCATATGAACCATATGTTGTCATTGCTGGTCTGTCGTCTTTTGTTCTCTTTCAACAATTCCCAGAAGGAGTTGTTTTTTTAACTAAAGTGTTATACCTTCACAAAATGTCCAATTTGTGTCATTTATACTTAATTTATGCACTTTGCTGACATTTTTGTAAATGCTTTGTTCAGATTGAGCCCAGCTTTGATTCGGTTTGCAGATATGAAAGTCTGCATGTCATTTTGCAGTTGATGAATTTGAATAGATTTGTTCTGTGTAGTCAATATCTGATATATCTAAATTGGTTGCCGTAGTAATGTCTAAGTTTCAGCATGATGCCAAGAGGCTTTCTTCCACAACAGTCAAGAGTAGAACGAGAGGATAGAAATATGGAAAATGTTACCTCTTTTCGTGTCTATGACATTGCACTGTGATGCTGAACTACTTCACAAAAGTCTCAGTTGCATTATGCTATTTAAAGATTTTGAGCATATACTGCATTTAAAACCATTAACTTTTTAACTAATTAATACATTAATAGCAAATTTCTTATACACTGTACAAAATTCTAAACACAACACTTTTGTTTTTGCCCCCATTTTTCATTAACTGAAGTCCAAGATCTAAAACTTTTTCTATGTACACAAAAGGCCTATTTCTGTCAATAATTGTTCACAAATCTGTCTAAATCGGTGTTAATCAATTAATGCATTTGGATGGCGGTATACACTAATTCAAAAGTGCATTTGCCTAAATCAGATTTATTTTATTTTTTCTTTATTAAAAACAAAATGCTTTAGCAATGCATGAAAAATAAAAAATATATTTTGTTTATAATTAATATTTTTAATATTATATATAACTTTTATATTTAAAATATTTATGTATAATTATATACATATACACAAAAGCTTGGTGTTAAAATGATTTTTTTAAATAAATGTATACTTTATTTAGTGAGGACACAATAAATTAATCAAAAGTGACCTCAAATAAATAAGTCAAATAAACACTTTCCTTTTAAACTTTCTATTAATCAAAATAACTCTGAAAAATGCCAACTGGTATTTATTGTAATAGTAGTTTGCAAATTTAATTTAATAAATGAAGCCTTGAGCAGCATAAGTTACTTTTTTTGTTTTATTAAAAATGATAATTTTCTAACCTTGCTTTTACTAACACTGCATGACCATTTGAACTACAGGAACATCCTATGTTGCCATTTTTCTTCTCAGTGTATCAGTACATAAATGTAACAAAGCGATATCATTGATCTTCATGCTAATCCACGCTGCAGTGATTCATGCTCGACATAAATACATGGAACCAGCTATCATGTTCCTGTAATCTGTTAATATGGCATTAGTATGTCACCACTCGCACAATTCAACATGAGTGTGCAAGTGAAAAAAACACAACATGTCTGCGTTATAGCAATGAAGGAGAGAGAGAGCATTGAGCGAGCACAGACGGGGGATGGGCCACCGCTAATTCTAGGGAGGGGGGCTGCACAAACAGTTTAGTTCTGCTCTGGTTGGCAGCACATAAGCCTGTATGATCCAAGCTCCAGCTTGTCCAGAGCCAGGAATAGCAGCAGTGTGCTAATGGCACTTGAATAAAGGCAAAGGAAAGCGCTGGTGTAGGAGAAAAAGTAGGAGGAATTTGACTCTGGCCACAGGGGCAGAGGAACTGGATTATAATATATTTGCATATACACTGCATCTTAGTAGTGTCTGAGTTTATATACGAACACAAGACTCCTGAAAAAAGATTAATGTTGCTTTGGAATGTGAAAATGTTTAGCAAAACCTAGAAACAAAATAGAATTGGTTTGGATTCATTCTTCATGCATATGTCAGTTTTACTGAAGGTAGTAATTACTTGTTTTTTTTTTTGAGAGAGAGAGAGACAACTGCATTTGAATACAGGAGTGAATCCTCTATATTACAATTTTGTGTGTGTATGGAACAGAACTCACTCTCTAAACTGAGATGACTGACACCATTGTAACAAATGCTACATTTTACATTGCGTGTTTGGTATATGTTATTTATGACAAAAGTAATAATACAGCGACCATAGACTTGTCATGTTCAGCAATTTTGCCATATTTTATGTTTGTATGTTTGTACAGGGTTGCTAGGTCTGTGTAACAAAACCAGCCCAAATGACCCTTTGCAGGGAGTTTGATTGACGGACGATCTGACCAGTCATAAAGCAGAATCTGGCATTTTGGTCTGAAAAAAAAACCAGACAGAATAGTAGATTAACATTGGTGGACTTGAACTTGAAAAATGGAGTGTATTCCATATTCCAAAGTCTTTCCATGGTTGAAAGAAGATAAGTTCAGATGTTCATTCATGTTTATTTCACACCATAACCAGTAAAGAGGAAAAGATGATCGGTTCACGCGCCGCTTGAACTAAACCGCTACAGTCATCCTTTACGATACATTAAAGAGCAAACAAAACCTCCTTCCAGTGGTTCCACCTCAGGGGCATGGGGTTTCGTTTTAACCCACCGAATAAAAATACAACCTGCGGCAGCAGTATAAAAGGACTTGGCAACACTGTTTGCAGAGTGCACTCCCGAAGGTCATATTCACTTATTATAAGTGATGCTTATTAAACGTATGTCTTTGGACTTGTTTTTTTGAGCTAGGTTCATATAGCGATCCAATTTATAGAGTTAATAATGCGGACAGGTGCAGGACACAGTATTTTGGTAAAATGTTTGGATTTAAGTTTTTTATAGGCTTATTCTTGTCTGCTTTTTTAATAACAAGTTCTTGTCTCAACATGAATGAGACAAGACATACCTTGTTCTTGCATCACAGCTCTGATACACATTTAAATGTCAACTAGTTGTCCAATTCCTTCCTGTACACACTGCATAGAATTTCTTTAAAAACCACGTGACTGAAATTTCCCCCTTCGTAATTAAACCTGCATTAGTCGAGTCCTAAGTGTACAATGTTCCACACTTCAATTTTAGGTTATTTAAGTGTATCATCCAGGCACTTTTTCTTTTTGAATTTTCTGAGAATTTTTTAACAGTATTTTGTATCCCTCAGTTCTGGGCACATTATTATATTTGGAGAAACGGTTTCTGTTATTTTTAATGATTAAATATGTCCCATGGCTTGTTCCTTTTAGAATTAAACCAGTTGGAGCTACGTCTATCAAAACAACACTCTTATATGAAAGAGATGAGAGGATTATGATAGATCCTTAACCTAAATATTTGTTTGTTGTCTGCCCATGTTGTTATTGTGTTATTTTTGTAGGTTTATACACATAGCACCACATTTTTTCAAAGTATACCTTTGGAACCACAATAACAGCAGTGCGTCATAACCATAAATGAATAATCAGCCTCAATACTTTTTTTTTTTTTTTTTTTTTTTTTTTTGAGGACATCTGTTTGTTTGTGTAGTGGTTAGAGCTTTCAGCAAGTCCAAGGAGAAAGTGAACGACCTGATATATTTGTCTCGTTGTGTGTTTTCCCAATGGGGTGTTTTAGCTTTGAATGAAGAAAAGGAATTGAAGGCATATTGCCAGCGGTGCTCATCAAGGGGCCTTGTTCTTTACTGCTTTTACACCAATCAATAATGAATCATCAATTACAAATAGGCTGTTTGCAGCATTCAGGATGTAATCATAAATTAAATATTTAGATCTATTCATTAAAATTGAACACAGTACAGGTTTAACAAACATCTCATGTGTTCAGCTTCATCAGTGCACTACCCTTAACCTTTCACATGGATGTATAATCACAATAATTCATTTGTTATAGGTAGTCCCACTGTCACTCTATTTTTAAACCTAACGTTATTAATAATAGTCATTTCTCAGGAGTCCAGTAAAAGAAACATTTCCAGCATTCATTCATAAAAGAATAAACTGTATGTTCAGCGGGAAAACAGATGCTGTTTTATGCTTTTTCTTTTTTTCTGTAAAGAAACGAATACTTTATCAAATATATTAAACTGATCAAAAGTTAAAGGAAAGGTTTTTATAAATTTAAAGAAGACTTCTATTTTAACTAAATGCTTTTCTTTTGAACTTTATAGTTATCAATAAAGCCTGAAAAAAAATTCCACACAAATATAAATGTAATATTAATTAATATTAAAATATGAATTTTTGAAGGGTAATTGTTTTCCGCCACAAAAGTAAATTACATTTGAAAATATATTGAAATAGAAAACCATATTATATTATTCACAGTATTACTGGTTCAAATAAATAGAGTATAAGAGACTTTTCAGAAACAAACAAACAAAAAAATCTTACTGAGCTGTGGATTTTAACTGGTGTGTGTGTGTGTGCGTATATATATATATATATATATATATATATATATATATATATATATATATATATATATATATATATATATATATATATATATATATATATATATATATATATAAAACAGTATTTTTTCATGAATACAAAGTGCATTACATTTCAAATCTGAACATGCAATTATCATATCTGTGTGCATGTATGTATGTATACATGTTTATATAATCTAAAAGTGTTTTTATTTATTTATTTTACTCCAGAAGTGTAGTGCTATTTAAAACAAAAAAAGGTACTCATATAGTTTATTAAAACTTGAAAGTGATATGTCTATCAATATCTACTATTTCTCCTTTTTTGTTCCACAGAAGAAAGCCATATGGGTCTGGAACGACATGAAAGTAAGTAAATGTTGAAATGATGAAGAATTTTCATTTTTGAGTCAACTGTCCCTTAAAGCATAAACCTTTTTGATAAAAAGGATTTTAAGATCTAGAGCATAATTTCAGTCAAGTGCATCCAAACCTTTGACTGGTGCTGTCGCGGTTTCTCTCCCAGCACCTATAAGTATTTGGCCGCAGCAGACCAGCTCTTCACTTCCACAGTCCCTTTGAAGCTGAGCCTGTTGGCACTAAACCCAAATCTTGCACACAGAGAGCAGTGTGGGAACCAGTAGGGGGGGAGAAGGAGGCGTAAGGACAGGGTTAATGAGTCTATGGTGGAATATTATCAAATCTTTGAGACTTTTTAATTGACTTATCAGTTTAGATTGTTTAGAATAATTTATTGCATAACGCACAGTACTTAGCTTCATCAAACTTGTGATAGCTTAATAGGTTTGGATGAAACTATCAGTGTAATGTGATGATATTATGGTTCATTTCAGACAGTCAGGCGATTTATCACTTCTTGATGATACAATTTGTGTTCATTTTTGCTGATAGCACTATCAACACACACACATACCTCAAACCCAAGGCAGTGGTGAACCGCCTGTTGCTGGTCTCTTGTCTTTCTCAATGGTGCTGTGTGGAAGAATGCTGCCGACCCCCACGACACCTCCAGCCCTCATGCATTCATCACCACAGCCGGAGGAGTGTATCTCATGCCTCCTGCCCCTCCTCTGCTTTATTGTCCCATTCTCCTCGCCTTAAACCATCAACCCGTAAACAATCTGGACCATATCACAGCCCTACAACACATGCATCTCAATGATCTCATCTGGCCGTTTATCTACTTTTTATTGATTTAAATGTATTATTCAAATCTGCATGTTCTTGTGGCTATCTATCAATCTATCTGCGTAAGTTTAGTCTTTCATTTCCAAACATTTGTATAAAACGAAAAAATACTACTGTTATTGTTATTATTATTATAATGTGACATTACAAAATATTGCAAAATATATCATTTTATTTTTTTTCTTTCATTTTCAACATGCTAATACACAAGCAGCAAAATCCACATAATTTGTAAAAAAAAAAAAAAAAAAAAAAAAAAGGATAAAAATATATAGGAGCTACATATTTTTATAACCCTTTTATATTTTCATAAAAAAGTATTATCTACTATTGTATATTATGTATATTAATGTACATTTTATTATTGTACATTTACTAAATTCATAATAATTATTATTATTATATGTAATTTACAAAATCATCAAAAATATGCCATCAAATATGTTTTTTTATAAACCTATATACTAATATTTGAATATAAAAGACTTGGTTTTGAATAAGCCTTGAATATGAAAGACAAGCAGCAAAATCGACATCGGTTCATACCATCCAAGATAAAACCCGTCGGATGAGCAAAGCAATGGCGCTTGTACAATGGAGGGCTGTTTTTGTGTCTGGCAGTAGTTGAACAATATTGAAAGGAGTAAGAACTTGGGGAGGGGTTGGGGAGCAGAGGGGGTGGGGAGACAGTGGGAGCCGAAATCATCATTTTCCCTCTCATACTGTGAGAACGCGTAGAATCGCATCTCTCCAAGTGGACGCGCGTCGGTTTGGTTTCACAACTCGATTGATTCGGTCGTGTCCGCCCAACGCCGTCCTTCCGTCCTCACGCTTCTCACTAAGATCACCGACTTGCATTTTGTCTGTGGCTATGGGACCATAAAGGAACAAATTCCATCGCACTGAAAAAAAAATAGAAGTAAACAAATACGACAAGTGAAGACACCTCACAAAAGAAGTGGACATGGAGACGCGCAGAGGAGATACACTATAACAGACTGAACAAACCACATCCAGGATTTACTTCTCGACTTGAACACTTTTTGTTTTCCAAAGGTTATAGAATTTTTCTTCTGCTTGATTTCTTAGTTACACGCAAGCATGAACCGAAAAGAGATGAGCTCGTGTTTGAGATGCTGGAGCGTGCCGATGCTCTCTGTCCTTCTGCTCGTCTTCTTGACACCGCTGTTTGCACATGGTAAGATGTTTTTTCAAATGCATATTAATTCAGCTGATAGTTAAGTCTCAGTTGCCTTCAAACACGACGTGGCATGACAGAACAGCATCCCAAAATGAGAATGTCGGTCAGTAGTGCAGCCGCTGCTGGGTTTTACTGTGCGCAAATCATGACTGCGCGCCGCCGGCGGCTGCTGCTACTACTGATGTGCCTGGACCAGCGCCGTGGAAATGTAGGTTAAATGTCGAACTGGGAAATTTGGGGCTTCGTCCAAAATGCACATCAATAATTAACCCACATTAAAAGGAAGGGACGCCACAAAAAAACATCTGCAAGCAATTTGCAATAATTTTTTATATTTATGACCTTAAATAAAGCGCAAATTCCTCATTCCCCCTGTCTGAGCTAAATAATTTATGCTCGGACAGTCTCACGCAGCAGATCACACTGTTTACGCGTGTAGTTTGATTTTATGCACGGAACAAGAATGTCTTTATTCTTGTAACGGTCATTCACTTGGGTTTATTAGAATGGTTGTGTCGTTCTCCTCCTCCTGAGAATTCTTCACTGTTGGTTAGAAGGTCCATTGTCCATCTGGCTGGATGCTCAGTTTCGCCCAGCAACAGGGCAGGGAAAATATGGTGTCTTGGAATCTGCTAATAGGAATATGAAATTTGAAGACAATTAGGGTTTGTTATTAAACATTTTATTTGATTATTCCCAAAGCTGCACTACATCAGCTGGACACCTTTGTTAAGGCTGCTGTGATGGCGGCCGATGTGGTCTTGGTCTCAGTCAGGTAAAAATGATGTCACCGGTGGCCATGCCCTTTGTTGGCTTCATGAATGTACCTGCTTTTCCTCCTCCAATGTAAATGAGAAAGGATTTTTACAATTTATAAAGCAATTTTTGTAAAGTGGTAATTGACAAGATCAAATTGTCCAGTTTTCCAATCCATTAGGTCATTACCGGCGCGGTGTAACCTGCAGGAAAATTTGATTTGTCCCAGTAACTGATTTGAAAATGTGTACGCTTTCGATGCTCTGATCCGTATTTGCTGAATCTCCTTTTTATTGCCACACATTTTCTGTGCAGAAAGATTCAGCAGCTGGTAGGGGGGGAAAAAAGGTGTTGCCCGCCACATCTTGCCGATCAAACCATACGTTTGGACTTTCAGTATATATTATATTCTTTTATTATGCATAATGACTGCTCTGATGTCAGCAAATGGAAAGCTGTTTTGTTTTTAATCTAATTTTGTGATTATTTTTGATAATCATTAACCCATGCATAATTAATGTCTATATATGTGCCACCTGTTACTGTGCATCAATCTGGGCATTGAACACTGGATTCTGATCTGAATTCCCTTGAGATTTAGAGGAGGATATCAGGGGCTTTATCCTCTAAACACTAAACCCTCGCTTGATTGATGTAATGATGTTTGCATCAATCCTCACAAATGAAATCCACTATTCTGAAGCTATTATTCCCAAATCAGCAAAATGTGCAGTTTTAGTTAAAATTTCAATGCAATCCTGAGTACCAGCAAATAAACCTCGGTGCTCTTTGTTCCAGGGGTATGATGTCATTACACAGCTGCTTAAATTGCAGGTTGCATTTTAGTATTAAATCTTTTGACATATTCATGGATTATGGTTGTTGTGTGGATGCATTTGTGCATTATGAATTGAATGGATTTGTAGGCAAAGGGCTGTGTATTTTCAGCTGGATCTGTTGCAATGTAGTCGAAAACAACAGCTTGCAGGTTTTAAATGGTTTTAGGTAAGCTTAATCAGATTTGCATTCATCCACAATCATTTGCTGCCAAAGAAAGTCACTGCAGTGTGTTTCCAGAGTAAGAACAAGGGGAGGAAAAATGCCATTATTGGTGATCACAATTTGTTTTTGAAATATTTTGAATGCAGGAGTTTAGTGGGTTTACATCTGCTTGTTGTCTTTTAATTAATGGATTTAAAGCAACCAGAAGAAAGGGAGTGAATTATAAAGATGGGCTGTGTTAATGTGGGCTGCTGCCATTTTGTGTTTCATCAGAAACTGATCACCCCACCCCTAATGTATCTGCCGTGTGAATTCATACATGTAATGAAAAGACATCATTAGCTTAGTTAATTAGCCTATCAAAGTAGAAAAATGAAAGAGATGATATAAAAAAAAAACAGGTTGGTTGTATGCTAGAAAATCAAGCAGCCGCCTCTTATTTTTATTTATTTAGAAACATTTTGTTGAAGTCATAGCACAAGTTAAAATTTTCTAGGTTTTTTTTCTTGATCTGGGCATATGAATTTAATGAAGGTTTTTCACACAGCTTATTCAAGCTCCATCGTTGCATTCACTCTGCACAGTGAAGGGCAAGCTGGTTCCCATGGCAACACATCCCTCCTCCATCCAACCACCTGTTGAGTACAAAAATGAAAAGATTTATGCAACAGGAGGTGGAGAGACGTCCAGTGGCAGCTGTCTGATTATGCCTCAAGGTCAAAAGATCTGACTGTTAATACCTGCATAATTAGTCAAGGTAAAATATTCCATGGAGGGATGGAATCCTGTGTTTTTGCATAGAACAACTAAGGTGTTTCATAAAAGCTTATTGAATAGATGGGTTTTTGTGTTGACAAAACTGAGTTGGATTTTTTTTTCTCTCTCTCTCTCTCTCTCTCTACGTTTACCACTTTATTTATATTTTGCATGTTTTTTGTGTGTTTTTCTTTGTATCACAAAGTTCTGGAGCAATGCGGTGATAAAGGCTCTTCATTTGGTGATTAATCTTTGGTGGCATTTTTTTTTAAAGAAATTACTAATTTTATTCAACAAGGATGCATTAAATGACTCAAATTACAGTAATAACATTTATAATGTTACAAAAGAATTCTACTGAAATTTAAATTTAATTTAAATTTTTAATTCAATTTTTTTATTTAATATAAATGTACTTAAAATAAATGGTGAAAAATTCTGAAAAAAAAATCATTTTAACATAGATATTAAACACTGTTAAAAAACTGTTTTCAAAACTGATAATAATAAGAAATGTTTCTTCAGCACAATGTCAGAATATTATAAGGGTTTCTGATGGATCATGTGACACTGAAGACTGAAGTAATATGCCACAAGAATAAATTACATTTTAAATTCTATTTCGTCTGTATTTTTGATCAAATAAATGCAGTTCTGGTGAGCATAAGAAGCTTCTTTCAAGAACAATAAAGAAATCTTACCACCTCCAAACTTTTGCACAGTAGTGTAGATTTATGCTATTATAATCGTTTTTAATAAACTTTTTAGATTTGATTAACTTTTCAATTAATTACAAAAAAAGTTAATTTGTTAGTAAATTATGTAATAAAAATTGGATTTGAATTGGAAATAAGTTGACTTTACAGAAATAGCAGAGTTAGAGTTATTATTCACGTCATTATAGTTGCACCCACTCCTGAAAAACGTTCATTCCACGTCACCCCATCAAGCTATTGCTGGATCCGCTCCTCTGCTATAAACGAGAGGAACATCTGTACTTCCTCAACAGACAACAAAACAGGCAATTTTTGGTTGTTAAAAAAAGGTGTGCTCATTCAAAACAGCTGCGTTTGATCCTTCGCTGGCTGTGCTGATTTAAATCTAGCGGTTCTGTTGTGTTTGTGTCACAAGTTCAGTGACGCAGGTAGTGATGATTCTCTCCGACCAATTTGTGATCAGCAGAGTTTACACATCACGTTTTGGCAATAGTATGGTTCACTTGGAACCTCAGCCAAGGTGATACTTAAAAAGTACCAGGTACTGTACCCAGTGGAAAACCCCCAAAATGAACCGTACTGAACTGTTCCATGCAGTGGAAAAGCGCCATTGCTGCCCTCCCTTCACTGTCTGCAGAGCCGCACAAACAAAGAGCCTGGCGTCTCCCCAAAGTCATGCAACTAAGTTCCCCTGCCCATCATTCCTCCCAGCCTGGCCACCAAACAACAAGCGGCAAACACCAAATTACCTCCTCCCCTGTAAGCTGCATTGGGGTGCCTGAGAGAAAAGGGGAAACACAAGGACCTTTTTGTGTCCGCTTTGCCTGGGGTCCCTGGTTTCTTGCTTCTGTACCGCGTCCCGTCTGGGAGGCGCATTAAATACTGTGGCTGGAGATCTTTGATAATGCCTTGGCTGTAAAGATCTGGCCCAGATCTGGCTATTAAACCCACAAAATCTGCAAAAACAGCATTCCAGCTGGTGTCAAATGAGTAAAACGGCGTATGTGAAAATCCTGCTCCTAATTCGGTTACTGTCAGGTATCAATGACATACGTTTTTTAAATGATTGACCTGTTCTCACTTATCAAATTCAGACCTTCCACACCCCAGTTTGGTTTTTATCCCGAATTTAATCACTGGATGCTCTATACATGAGTCACACTTAAATCCCATTATACAATTTAGCAGATATGCTTGAAATATGATTATGCTACTCAAATTAGAACTTTATTACTTTGCATTGGCTGTGTTAATGGGGCAACGTGCAGTACAGTAGAGATCATGAATTTTAATTAAACATCTGGTTTCTATTTAGTCAGATTGATCATGTCTTCCTGTATTAATCATCATAGTTTGTGTTAAAATAAACATAGGATTCATTTTTACTCTAAGCAATGAAGCTTTGACATTTGTACCTTTTTAGTTTTTCAAAAATCATTTTCCAAATCAGATTTCTGAAGGATCATTTGACACTGAAGAGTTGAGTAATTGCAGCTAAAAATTCAGCTTTGCCATCACAGGAATAAATGATGTTTTGAAATATAAAATGATTACAACCTAAGGTTTCTAAATATCCAAGTTCATGTGCTAAAAAAGCTAACCGTACAAAGCTCAAATTTGTTTCCCCCTATGTGTTTGAAAGGCATGTTAATCTTGCACGAACGCAGAGACTATAATGTTAACACAAAGGAGCTGTATCAGATTCATCTCCATCAGATTTGTCACATAAATACTACATTAGTGATTCACGCTCACTAATAAAATCCAGACCAAGCACATCTGGCCATTTTTGGGAACCTTTTTTTTCTTCTTCTGAGAAGCAGCTCTGTGCCAAAGATCTTGGTCTCTACTGTCATATGTTATGTCTCCAACGATACTCAATTTATTTCTTTATTAGTCACTGGTTTTAAAGTAAAAAAAAAACACTGATGTTTTTAGAACAAAAATACAGAAGTAAATAAACTAGAGCAGTCATTCATCACTAGAACAGTCAGGTAATGGCACAGGAGAATCAATAAAAATCACCCATCTTTGGAAACAAAGGTCTTCAGGAAAGAGAGGCTGTCATGTAAATTTGCTTAGAATTTTACTGCATGTTTTAAAACTCACTTTTAGCTGAGCCTATATACTTAAAGAAAAAAAAAGTGCTATTGCCATTCCAAAAAATTCACACCGTTTCCTGTGTAGTGGAAGCCGCAACACATTTTTGAGCTTTTAGTCAACGACTATGAAATCTTTGTTTTTGAATTATTTCCCAGTGGCTAAATGTCAAGTTCTGAATTCATGAAAAAGAACATAATGATAATGAATTGTACTTGAAGCTGTATTCATGTCTAAGGGACGGTTAGTCATTGAAGAAGAGACCTGCTTCCTAACTGTATTAGTTTGGCCAGAGCTGAACATTACTTCATTGGGAGTATCTGTGTTTTTAGTCATATTCTTGGACCTATTGTGAATGATTCATTTGTTTAAAATATTCCAAAGGGGAAAAATGTCTTTGTAAACTATCTTTACCTCAAAAAAGTTTTTTTTGTAGTGTTTCCAGTAAAAATATATACAAATCTATAAAATATGATACTTTTGCTTTAGAAGCGTATTTAGACTTGTTTTCATGGGTTGTATTTTGAGCACAAGTTTCAATATATAGCACCGTAATCAAAATGTCATTTATTCATGTCTCTCAAAAAGTTTATTTCATAGTCACCAAGCAAGCCCTGTTATTTTTCAGCCATCTGTCAGACATTTTTTACAGTCAATTTGATGGATAAAATCAAGTAACTCTTTTTGAATATCTTATTGAATTAGTTATGGTCACTGTGTTTACTTTAAATTAAATTACAACATTGTTTGATTAGACCTGATAAGATGACAAAAGAATCTTTGGATTTTTCTGGTGGTCAAGGATGGTGTGTCTTTTAAGGGTAATTGTTGCTCTGCCGGGAGCCCATATGAATCTAGTTGCGACCCCTAATCCCTAATCCTGTTTTTGACAACCATGTGCATTAGCTAAATAATTGTGCCTAATCTCAAGGCTTGATAAAGAAATTTTTAAAGATATTGGAAAACCTACCACTGAGAAGGAAATAAGCAAAGAGTTAAATACCAGCGGCTTTTTGAATGAATGCAAAGGTTTCATCGAGTTCTCCTAACTTTGATCTGCTCCTTTCAACAGGTAACTCTGTGGTGGGAAATGAAACTGAGGTTGACAGTGCTGTTAATGTGACCTCCTTGTCTACCGGGGATGAGGAGGAGAAGATAGAGGAGGTGTCACAGTTCACCAGCTTGTCCAGCTCCTCAGACCAGGCTCTCGGCGGACAAAAGTTTAGAGATGAAGAAGTAGGCAGTGGCATGCTGGAAGAGGTCTTCCAGCCAACTCCTGGAACTCCAACTTCCAGTGAAGGTGCCACAACCACTTTGGCAAGCCCAGAGATCATCAGAGAGTCTGCTGAGACCGAAAACTTACTTCTCCATGAGCCTGTCAGTACCTCTATCGTGAAGGAGCATGTCACCCCCTTCATGGAGGAAGAGGAACACAACACAGAAGAGGAAGCGACGCAGGAAATGCCTACACTACCACCCTGGGAGGATGCTAAAGAAGACATGGAGACCACTGTGTTTGACCTCGACCATGAAACGTCTCCCACAACCCCATCCCCAACTAATCCCCCTTCCCCGGCCGACGTCACCGTAGCTTTCTTTGACTCTGGATCCCACCGCGAGAACCTTGGCCCACCGTCTCATTCCCCCCATGAGCTTCAGGGCCGTGACCCCACCTCCTGGTCCATGCCCGACAACTATGACTACATGACGCCCTACGACGACAGTGTGTCTCCCACCACTGAAGATTACCCCTACAGCAGCACTACTGACTCTTACGACGATGTCATCTTCACTACAACTTCTTCCAAACGCTTCCCTCCTCGATTGCCCTCCAACCCTGATTTCACTCTCCCCAAATCCCCAAAATCCACTGTGGGTGCAGGCCCCCGTGCCCCCCCGGGAATGGTTGACTCCGTTAATGGCTCAGAATGTCGACAAGGTTTTGTCCGCACCAATGGCTCCTGCAAGTCTCCATGTGACCTGCAGCCCAACTACTGCTTCAACGGGGGCCAGTGCTACATTATGGAAGGAGCTCAAATGTTCTGCAGGTAAGCGTACAGAAGAACCAGGTTATGCACTATGGCAAGAATTACTATTAAATGTTCTATATAAAATTTTTGGACTGTACTAAATCACAAAAATATCATAATACATTTGCAGATATTTTGGAAACAAGCTAAGTCCACATACAGTCATGGCCAAAAGTTTTGAGAATGACATAAATATTGGAAATAGGAAAAGTTGCTGCTTAAGTTTTTATAATAGCAATTTGCATATACTCCAGAATGTTATGAAGAGTGATCAGATGAATTGCATAGTCCTTTTTTGCCATGAAAATTAACTTAATCCCAAAAAAACCTTTCCACTGCATTTCATTGCTGTCATTAAAGGACCTGCTGAGATCATTTCAGTAATAGTCTTGTTAACTCTAAAATTGTAACGATTACAAAGAGGATTACATTTGAATATTTACACACATCCACATACAGCTTATTTCTTTCCCAAATTGCACTAAAACATATGGCCCATAATATCCGAGACGCGGAAAACACATTCGTAGAATCCAGTCATAAAAATGGAATTCGGCCTATAACGCGGACGCAATATGCCACATTTTGGACGAATAAATCAAAATTAGGTCAGTACACTTGAATCAAAACCCGATATGGACTGATGTCTGTGAATATTAGGCCGCAAAAAGACTGAATATGAATCCTGCACGTTCTGCGTGTCTGTGGAAATCAGGCGCTGACTGGACATCGGGAGAACCGGGACTATTCCCGGTGGCCTGGCAGACGATTTGGCCTTCTACTTTAATATTGTTATTGTATAATTGCAGGCCGAATATACTAAAGCGATTATTTCCGAATCCGCCATTCGATAATTAAATCTCTAATAAATCATGAATCGGTTAGTCGTGACTGGGAATGGTTGGGCTCGCGCGCTCTCTGCGCCTCCGCCGAACGGTTTGGATCAGACTCCGAGTAATAAATGCGAGAGAGAGAGACCGGAGTGAACTGTGTAAGCGCACAGCTGGAGCAGAGAAGCGACACTTCTGTTCAGGTTTCAGGTGCAGGTCAGTTTCATCTGTAAATATGCTAATGTAGTTTTGTCTTTGTTTACTTAGTCAAGCAGCAGCAGCACATTGCTTGCAATCACTCAAAATACTGTATAAACGACGTCATTATTATCTTTTGTAATGTTACAGTAGTAAGTTAGCAGACAAATCATCATATTTTATCATAGGTTTAGGGGGAGCTAGTGGATACAAAAACACAACCCTTAGGAAAATTAATGTAGCCTATGGTATGGCACTAACCGTGGTTTAACTATGGAATTTGTAGTAAAAATAAATACAAGTGGTAATTCATTTGCCAAAAAAACAAAATTGCACTTACAAAACATGGTAAAAGTCAAATAAAAATCTTCAGTATTAAAGTCATGAGAGAGATGGATGGATAATGGAAGTGAAGGTGCAGTTCAGGAGAGAACTCTTAATTACGTTGCAAGTCCCCCAACCTAAGGATTCAAATCTTTTTCATGTCAGGTCCAAAAAAAAAAAATAGGGTTGTCCATGTTTCAGAATGGGTTGTGGGTGTATGAGTGTGAGATTTCCCAGCCTATTTTTTTTCCCAGTCCGCCCCTCAAGGAAATTAATATCTAGAACAGTCACTTCATGAGCATTTTTTACTTATTTTGAGAAACTATCATCATATCATATACAAAGAGACAGCAGTGTTTCAGAAAGACACCAATGTTTCAGGAGTTTAGTACACAAAATAGGACACATGCTTATTAGATAACCGTATTTGAGTTGATGTATATGCTTTTATTTTTTTTATTAACTATTTTTCCCCAAACCATTGTTAGATGCAGTTAGATGCCTGTAGTTATGCAAAGATTTGGTTTCAAAAACAGTATCTATAAACTATTTCTTTTGATTTTAAATCTCCTTTGAACTTCAGATCAATCTCTAAGTAAAAGGCAGTACTAAAGTCTGATTGTGTGGTGGATTTGTTCAAAATTGATCATCTTAATTCAGGTGATGAAGGATGGTGAAAGTCTGACAGTATTGAGCACTACTGTTAAGGTTAAACCTGCATGGTGTAAAATGGTTGAAGATGATTAACAGTTGCAAATTAACATTCATTAGAAATGTATAAAAGTAATCAAAATGTACTCAAACGTAATTAGTTACATTACTTTATTAAAGTAATTAAAAAAGTTACACTACTATTACATTTTAAATAGGGTAACTTGTAATCTGTAACCTATTACATTTCCAAAGTAACCTTCCCAACACTGTTGTTAACCATGGTGACCTGCAAAGAAATGCGTGCAGCCATCATTGCGTTGCATAAAAATGGCTTCACAGGCAAGGATATTGTGGCTATGTGGCTTGGCTATGTGGCTACATTCGTGTGTGGGGTTGCTTCTCATCCAAGGGAGTGGGCTCACTCACAATTCTGCCCAAAAACACAGCCATAACACCAAAACACCCTCCAACAGCAACTTCTTCCAACAATCCAACAACAGTTTGGTGAAGAACAATGCATTTTCCAGCACGATGGAGCACCGTGCCATAAGGCAAAAGTGATAACTAAGTGGCTCGGGGACCAGAATGTTGAAATTTTGGGTCCATGGCCTGGAAGCTCCCCAGATCTTAATCCCATTGATAACTTGTGGTCAGTCCTCAAGAAGCGGGCGGACAAACAAAAACCCACTAATTCTGACAAACTCCAAGAAGTGATTATGAAAGAATGGGTTGCTATCAGTCAGGATTGGGCCCAGAAGTTGATTGAGAGCATGCCCAGTCGAATTGCAGAGGTCCTGAAAAAGAAGGGCCAACACTGCAAATACTGACTCTTTGCATAAATGTCATGTAATTGTCGATAAAAGCCTTTGAAACATATGAATTGCTTGTAATTATATTTCAGTACATCACAGAAACAACTGAAACAAAGATCTAAAAGCAGTTTAGCAGCAAACCTTTTGAAAACTAATATTTATGTAATTCTCAAAACTTTTGGCCACGACTGTACATGTTTCTCTGAAAAACAATGCTACAGCCAGTTATTCTACTTTGAAATGTACGTTGTGTGTCAGAATGTCTGTTTTTGTTTTGGTCTGTGTGATTCCCCCCACTGCCAATTTACCCAATAGTATTTCAACCTCTCGGGTTGGCAGTTGGGTCAGAGATCACAGATTCCACCCCACCTAAAAAGCCTCAGCATCCACCTTAAAAGCTCTATGACCAGAGGCATATTAAAACAATTAATCAGCGTAAAGTCTAAGGCTGGTCATCTTTAATAGTCAATTGCTCTCTTGTGTGTCCTCAATCTGGCAACCCATGAGAACGTCGAGTCTGAGGAAGTGGGGGCTTTAGAGACAAATCTCTCCAATAATTAGAATTTTGACTGACCCATTTCAACCAGCTGTCAATATTACTTACTGCGCCTTTAATATTTCTCATACTTATCATTTAATTTGTTCAGGACATGCGTGCTGTTACTTATGTAGGTGATTAGACCTAGTTTTCACCAAAGGGGTGAAAAAATCCTATATATTTACTTTGAAGGTCTCAAACCGTATCTGGACCAGAGTATTTGAGGGTGGACATTTCTGACTTGGGCCAGAAAGTGACCAATTAGCAATCATCCAAAACACCCTAGCAACTGCAGAGCAAACATTCAGAGCACCTTAGAAACAGGGATATGTGCCGTTCCAGGTTTATTTGAATTACAATTCAACTTCCTGTGGCCAATTCCATTCAAATTCACATACATTAATTAAAGTGGAGCCAATCTGAATTCTGACACCCTAGCATGATGTTGGCAGCTTTTGCATAAGCAAACACCATTGGTATTTTATAATTATAAATTGGAATGAAACAGCGGGAACCTCTCGAGAACATCGGCCCTCCCTCATGACACATCTGGTCACGAGGGTAACTAAGGACTCGCACAAGGACAGAACAAACGTTGCGGAGCAGAAAGTACCATGTTTTCCCAGATTCTTTATGAGGAAAGTTTATTAGGAAACTTCCCTCTCGTTGCCAGATTATTTTGAGCACAACTGTTTTTGCCCAAACATGTGACCCACATACACACTAGTCTAGTCACACAAGTGTATGTTATGAAACCTGGTTTGTTTTCACATGTCCTGTATTATGCATACAATCCTCTCTTTTACTAGAGAAAAATATTATTAAGAAATCTAATTTAGAAATATGACAATAAACATCAGGTTCATTAACTTTGCTGTCACTGCAAATGCATTTACCATGAAAGCAAATATAGGGCCTTTGACTGCCACTATAAAGAGGTCAACATGAGGATTATGTTTAAGCTGAAAATGAGTATGAAGAGAGATGAAATTCAGCTTTTTCAAGAGTAGATTAGGTCAAAACCGGGGGTGGATGCTTGAGAGCTATGTTCACTGCTTCCTGAAAAGCTGCGACTGGATTTTTCTCGTAAAAGTCACATACTGATGATATTTTGGGGGTTTTGATGGGGTATTCCTAGGGTAAATGAAAATCTTGTGGTTTCAGTTGCTCTCAGTACTGCAGAAATGTGAAACTGAGTGTAATTCTCTCTTCACAATGTCATCCTGACATCCAGAGGTTGTATTTCATGCCGTGATTAAGATCTAAGACCATCCTCTTGCCAGCCAGTGACCATTAACAACTTATTTATGGTCACAAATCTCTTGCCCCTCCTTCTTTTTGGATTTGTGCAATGACCCTGACTGCAACCCCATCCTGAACGTCAGCTAAGAGGTCATTGTTAGCAGTTAGAGTAAATCCTAGAGGAACATTATATTGCTCAAAGGTTGCTTATGAGAGTTATGCTTCATATATGGATTTTGTCTCAGATGGTTCTTCTTTTAAATTTAAGATTGGTTACATGCAGTATGTATAGAGCATATAGAGCGAGTAAATATTAATAAAAATTTATCTGGATAAACAGATCAGTGGATATTGGAAGAATTTTATAAATGTTTAAGTATACTCTTAAAAAAAAAAGTTTTCAAAAGTTTTTTTTCTCAGTTTCTTTTCTCAGTGACCATTTTTGGTTTCCCAAAAAACCTTTCGGTGACCAAAACCGTCTTTTTCTTAGTGTGAAGAACATTTTAATAATCTAAAGAACGTTTTTCTACTTTAAAGGACTTTTGTTTAATGGAAAGGTTCTATGAAAGAAAGGTTCCGCATGGAATCATCAATGCCAATAAAGAACCTTTATTTTTAAGAGCGTACAAATTGAAATATCTGATCTTTGTCTGATGATTAAGCACAGTTTGAGACATTAAGATATATTTCTAAAGATCAGGAAACATAGATCTCCATTTGCCCTCTGTTAAATCTAATTTCTGTATAGGGGAAACTGTTTTTCTTTTTTTTTTCTTACCATTGTAACATAATATGAGCAGTCCATGCTCAAAGTAAATGATCATGCTGAAAACCTACTCCCAGATACTCCTCTCACATAATTACCAGTGTAATATATTTTCTCTATTCACTCTAAATAAGAGCATCGGCTAAATGCCTTCAAATGTGATTTTTCTGAACCTTACTCTAAGTTCCTCCCCATGATTAAGTACTTGCATAGTAAGCAGACACTTGCCCTACCAATCCCCCCCCCCCACCTCACCCTTTGGGACCGGTTACCCTTACTGGCTCCCCAAAACAGGCCTTGCCAAAGTGGGTCAGTGGAGCTCTGGGCAGCTGTGTCCCATGTTGGCTTTGTTTATATGAGGTTCGTCTGAACACACTGATTTATTCACCACTGCAATCTTTTGAGAGGATCAATGTTAATGGCTAAGACATCTTTTCAGCGCACCGTCATTCCCCCTCCCCTGCACACGCACCCCTCTTTTAGTGATCTGTTGAGAGTTTTCTGTAAGTATGTGCAGACTTATGACAGCTGGGCTTTCATTTCAGTTACAAAACATGATTAGAGTCAGTTAAACTTTCTGCTAACATCCCAGAGGACATTTTATGCTTGGAGGTTGCTCTTTTTAGCTCAGTACAGCATATAGAGCTCTCAGTTACAGTAGCGTTCAAAAGTTTGGGCCCAGTAAGATTTTTATTGGAGAAATTAATCTTTTTGTTCTGCAAGAATGCATTAAATTGATGAAAAGTGAGAGTACAGCCTTTCTGTTCAAATAAATGCTGTTCTTTTAAATGTTCTATTCAAAGAATCCTGAAAAAAAGGATCACCGTTTCCACAAAAATATTAAGCAGCACAACCATTTGATGATAAGAAGAAATATTTCCACCAAATCAGCATTATTACAATGATTTCTGAAGGATCATGTGACACTGAAGACTGGTGTAATGATGCTGAAAATTCAGCTTTGATAACATATATATATATATATATATATATATATATATATATATATATATATATATTGTAATATTTGTTTTTACTGTATTTTTATCAAATAAATGCAGCCCTGGTGAATAGAAGAGACTAAAAAACAAATAAATAAAAACTTTAGAACAGTTGTGTATATATTAAGTATAACTCTCAGATGTTTCTTCTAAAATAAAAATAAAAATGAATTTCAAGATTGTTCAAATATGTAAATACTTCACATTTCTGGTTTGAAATCCAGTTTTCCAGTCTTTGGGCAAGTGCAGAGACAAACTGCAATGAGCCAATAAAATTTCGAAAGATGAAGGTGAGGCAGTAGGAGGCAGGAGTCAAAAAACTGCCGCCTACGTCTCCTCAGCTGTCTCATTCATAGGTTTTTTTTTTTTTTTGCTTTTTCTTATTTTTGCCGACTAGAAGAAACAACTGAAATGTTAAAGATATTTCATATGTGCTTTTCCTTCCTGTGAGGTGTTAGTCATTGACAGGAGGACATGGAAAACAAATTCAGAGAGTTCAGAGATATATGTAGAGTTTAGAGAGAGATAGAAAAAAAACAAGTGTGAGTCAGACTTCTGCTCTGTGTGCCAGCACGGAAACTAATTAAGGCAAGTCAGGCTACACAATAAGTATTTTTATTTGAGATAATGTAATAATATTCAAGCGAAAAGAAATCGACTGTTTGCTTTTTGTCATGACTGTGTCTCAAACGTTTGTTGCAGTCTCATTCAAACCTCCCATGCTGTGATACAGATGACTTTAATCTTTTCAGAAAACATACATTTACACTAACACTGCTACTTTGAAAATTCTTGCTAGCCAAATCTACTCAAACTTTAATGTTAGGCTACAGTTCAGCTACCTTTTTGAAAATGTTGTTATCTACACTACACTTGTTATTTAGAAACTATTACTTTAGCTAACAATTTACTTTATTATTACTGTAAGTACCTAGCTATCAAGTAGTGTTGGGTTTGATCAAATCAGACATTGGAGTACTATTATACCCTCATTATTTCTGTCTTTTAAAAATATGGCAGAAATATTAATTAGATTAGTACGGTAACATGTTATTTTGAATTCAGCCCCTTTTTTA